>NC_134459.1:19842884-20144038 GCF_047948215.1 Lycorma delicatula
CATTATACATTAACTATGCGCATGAGTAAATTACTAGACTAGTAATAATTTGGTTCATGTGGTTGATATTTACTATAATTTGTAAATATTTATAATTTACATATTGTACAATGTATGTTTTTTAGTTTTGTTTACTAATTATTTATTTAAATCATTTATTATAATTTTTACTTATATTACTTTTATGTTTTCTTCTAGTCTATAGTTCTAATTTTAAATTATTTGGAAGTACTGTTTATATCATTTTTGTAAGTTGTAATTAAAAACTATACTATATTTATATGACTGACCAATCTTTTATGAAAAAAAAAGAAGATTGGTTCCTCAGGTCCTTTATTTTAGCAATACCAGTAATAATGATTTAATTTTTAAGGGATCACAACCATTATGTACTTCAACAGGAATGTTTTCATGAAATAAGAATGTTTTGTCAGGCTGAGAACTTTCTGAACAGTCGTTGGATATACTTCGGGAAAAGTTTATCTTAGCATCTTGTATTATATTCATGATAAAATTGAAAGGTGTTAAAATTTTTATTCTGAACAAAAGTTTGAAAATGTACGTACGTATACACACACACACACACACACACACATATATATATATATATATATATATATATATATATATAAAGGTATAGATAAAAAGAGATTCTAAAAAAATTATTCTTATTCTTATGGTTTTTTCTAAATTCCATAATTCTACATTTTGACACAGTAAGTCATGAGAAGAACTCTGAAGAAACTGTGAAATGACAGCCAAAATACATACACTATCAAAAAGAAAGGTCAATGTCTGGATGACATTGACACATGTTAGGATGTGTTTGACACATGTGCTGTTGGCTACACCCCTTTCACATCTCACTTTAAGTAGAGTTTTTTCTGTATTAGATTCCATTAGTATCCAATATTCATTTTAATAGTTGTATCCGTAAGTAGAATTTTAATACTATTTAGAAGTATAGTTTATGGTACTTAATTTTTTTTTCAGTTTGACAGTGTACTAGACAAAGCCCTTCAAGCATCTTAAATCATATTTTATGTTTCATTGTTTTTGGAGTTACACTATAACATTTTCAGTAAATTTAACAACCTAAGAGTGAAGTGTAATTTATTTACTTCAGAATAAACTGAATAAGACACTTAATAAAAAAAAAACAATTTTTAATTATCAAACTATAAAATCCATCTGGTTTTGAAGTTGAATGATCAAATATTTTGTAAATTTAAGATTATATTGTAATACTGCTCTAGATGTTTTATTTCCCCCATCAGTTTTGCATGGATACTGAAACTTCAAAAAAATGTACTATAAAATACTGTTTTTAATGGTTGCATGCAAATAAAATTGTGAACTTTCAATACAAAAATTGTTATATAAAATGAAATATTTTCTTGTGATGTCATCTGGGGTTCAAGTTAGTGATGTAACTCATAAAATGCATGACATCATTAACTGATATTAATGTGTTGCAACAAAAATGTGATGTACCTCTAATATTGCTTTTGCTGTTTTATTAAGTGTAAATCTTACATATAAATTGAGTAAAAATCTTGTTTTCACAAGTTGTGAAAACATAATTTGTTGTGTCACTGTTTTCAACAGTGGTTAAACACATTGTTGTTCAGAATTATACTTAACATTTATTAAATAAAAATAAACTCTTAAAAATCAGTTTATTTAACATAAATAAATTGAAAAAATTATGCTTTTAAAAAAATTATGTGCATTTAATAAGAGGATTGATGAGACTGCTGTAAACACTGTCATGAAGCAGTGTAATCACTTAATGAATACTAAGTTTTAAAAACCATAATACAGTTCAGGATAGCACATCAAAAATACTTACCTTATGGGAACATAGTAATTGTGCAGCTCTCAGTTGCACCATAAACCAAATATTTTATATAAGAACTCATAACTACTCAGATCAGACCTCATCCACAAAAGAGGGAAGTGTCTTCGTTAAACTTTTATAATTAAAATTAACTAAGATATTAAATAAGAATTTTAAGCTAAGATACCGTAATTTCATTAAATAGTTTATAATCGGTTCAATGTACTAATTTTAAAGTTAACTTCTTACCTTCTGCACAATAACTTCTAACAATAAAAAAAGTTTAAAATAAGTTTTAATAAACAATAAAAATATAAGTTTAACATACTTTTAAAAAAAAAATAATAATAATTTCTTTAACTGTATTAACCAAATTTTAAACTATTCATAATTTTAATGCACTTTGTTGTACTTGTATTTTAATTATAAAAATTTCTTGTTCCTATTAAATTTTAAATGAGATGATAATGATTTGTGTTTTTTCCACATTTTCAATGAATGTAGCCTACGCTTTTGATGAAGGTCTTTGTAAAACTCTTTTGATCTAACTATTACTTGTACTGCCTCATCTTCTGACTCTCCAATTGAGGACATTACAGGAGAAGGTTCTTTTTCTTCCTCTTTACTAGGAGACACATTAGATAAATATGATAATGCATCCAAACTGGATTTCTCAACTGGAGAAGTGATTTTTCCAAGAAAAATTCCTGGCAAACCACTTTTTATTGTATACCGTTTAACTGTTTCTAGAAGTGTTTCTTTTGGTTGTAACAGGGGCTCATATGAACCTCTGCTATGTCCAAGAATTCCAACTGAAAGTTCATTTTCTTCAAGATATTCCTCCGGTAGAGTGTATGAATCATAAAGTTTTAGTAACTTTTCATTCCTTAAAATATAGAATAAAATTATTCATTAGATCAGATATGTTAGCCATGAATATGATACTAAAAATCTAAAAAAAGTAATGAGCCGTGAATTCACATGTATTCTCGTACGTGAATTGTTGATGTAATATGTTATTTTTTAATAATTTATTTACATTTTACTTCATTAATTACAAAACAGGTTTTGTATCTATTGTGACTCATAATCACCTGTGCATGGTTTATTCACTTACATATTTTTTGTTTTTAAAAATGTTTAGTAATAATTGAGAAATAAATTCTATTGGAGATGAACATATGTAAGTAAAATATTATTTTGAAAAACACGGTAGTAAGACTCCCTACCAAGGTATCAGTTATTACACTACAACAGTGAATATCATCTTTCTATGACTATTATTAGTTTATATTTACTATTTACAATATTAGTTTTTATAGCTCTGATATGCACTTCTCAGTTATGATTCCTTTATGATATAAAAGTAGTTACAAGAAATAATTAGGAAATGATTAATTAAAATTAACAGATATAATTTTACTTATCTGTATGATAGGGCCTCTTCTAAATGGAGTTAAAATTTAATGGATTATAACAGCATAAGTTAAATGCTTGTTTATGTAGGTTTTCAGTTGTACATTTGTAAAGAGCAACAGAAATCCCAACAATAAAAGTTTTCCTGTTTGAATGATTTTACATAAAATTTAAAAAAATGTTATAGTTCTTTAATGTAAGCAAGAGGCTTATTTTTATTAAGTGACTAATTATTTTTGATGCTTTTGTTCATTGCTGTCAGAAATGAGAATTATGTAAAAATGTTATATTTTTTATTAAAAACTGAACTAAATAACAAATTTAGTTTTAAAAACAAGTATCATAATGATTTTCGTCATTTATTTCAGCTACCATCAGTAACTTGCAAAAATGACTAATATTTAGATAGTCTTTAGAGAACTGAAAACATTAAATTTAAAAAAAATAAATGGTTTATATAGCATTATTAAATTTGTATTAAATTTTGTTAAATAAAAACTGAGTGATATATTATCACTTACAAGATAAGTTATGTGAGGAAAAACTAATGTGATTAAACCCTAAAGCAGGAAATTAATTGGAAATTAAGAAGTGTCGAAAGTGCTATCTGTCAATGGCAGTCTAGTACAAGATACAATAGAGTGTTAGTGGCACTGAACATGCTTAAAAAATGTTATTTACTTTTAATTTTTAGACAAAATTTATGAATTAAAGATCATAAATAAAATAAGAGTATAATACTTGCCACAGAAATTTTCACTGTAATCACCTTAAACTAATGCTTAATGTCACTTTTTCTTGTTAAATAATCAGTTAATTAATCTTATAATACTTTTGCTTTTTTTTTATTACAAACAGAATTTGAAATGCTGTACAAAAATGGCTTTATGATAAAAACTTAAGCACTTTTCTAAACTGTTTTTGTTTAATGTTCACTAATTATAAAATTCTGATGTGGACACTACATGACTTCCATGAACACCTATTAAATTAATATACACATTTTTTGCTGCACTTCATTTAAACTTATTTCATTTGAAAGTGAGATACAACCCTTCTTTAATAAAGTGGACAGTTACATAGTTGCTAAAATATTAGTTACTAACATCAAATATTTATATAATTATTAATTCAACAATCTTACCTGAAATATTAGGATAGAGTAAAAGTCCCTTTATTATTCCTTAAATAAATGTATGTCTTATACCTATCTAATACTATGTTAAATTATTATGATGTAACCATCACAAAATGAAAACAGAAACAAATAATCAGATGTTTCACCAAATATGATGTGGACACCACATGGCTTACTTGTAAGCTAATAAATTACATATACACATTTTTTTTAAATGGAAAGTACATAAAATTCTATTTCATTAATAACTTTTGATATCATTTCATTTTTGTATTGTTATTCTTAAATTATTATTTATTGTAAAACCTTTTTTACAACCAAAGGTTAATAATTTTTAATAAATCAATATATTTAAATTAAAAAAAAAGAAGGGAGCTGAAGTCTGATTCAAACCAATATGCCTTCCGCTTATAAGATCCCAAATGTTTCATTAATTAAAATTTTACTTGGTTATAACTTCTTGAACCAATGAAAATAAGTACCACTTATGATATATGTAGTTGAAAAGCTCTCAAATGAGGGTTTTATTACTGCAGTTAATAAAAAGTCCAAAAACCAATTTTTTTGGATTTTGGACACTTTTGGTTCAATTGATTGCAATCAAAAGGGGAGGTACACAACTAGATGTTACAGCAGTCTTAAATCCAAAATTTCAGCATCTTATGGCTAATCGTTTTTTAGTTATGCGAGATATGTATGCACATACATACATACGTCCGTAGAGACGTCACACCGAAAAATGGATTCAGGGATGGTCAAAATGTATATTTCCGTTGAAATCGGGAATTTTTCACTAACACAATACTTCCTTTACTTTGTACAAGTAAAAATACTATAATTACAAAAAAAGTGATGGGATATTAAAAGTTATTTTCATCTATTCATTATGGTAAGTATTTCTGTTCTTGATTGATGATATTTTTGATAAATTACAAAATTAATTAATGAAATATATTGAGATAAGAAGAGTACATTAATTATACAGTAAGTATTAAATAATCAATTTCTAGTAGCCTAGTAGGGATACAGTGTGTTTAATGAATGTGAAAACTTTTCAGTTTAATCTAACAAATTCAATAATTTATTGCCAATATTGTTCCATGATATAAAATAAAAAATTACCTACTTTATTATTTGTTTTAAAGACATCTACTGCTAAGCGAGTGCAAATATTGCTACTAATAATGTGTAAAAAATTTACTTGAATTTCTTATGTGCATAATATCACCAGAATTTAGGTATATAATTAGAAATTAATGCAGCACTCATGTAGGGTAAGCTGGTTAAGAAACTGTTGTAACAAATTAGATGCTAAGTCTCTAAAAAAAATTATACATCTATCCATTACAATGATTCATTATACACAAATTTGTAAGTCTACCAATTTTTCACATTAGTAGAAGTTTTATTACTTTATCAGCTATAGTGATATAGCTACTATTGTAGCTATAACTATACTATAATGGGAATGTATATAGAATGGTAAAAAAAAGCAAAGAAATTGTATTTTTTAAGTTTTGTGGCTTAAGGAGGCATTTTTAAAACAAACATATTTTAACAAAAAAAAGAAAGATTTAAATAAACTAAATAATCTGCAAAAATTTTTTCTAGTGCTCCCAAGTCCAAAAAAATCTATTTTTCTCAGATGGATATTTGTGCATATGTGTGTATGGTTGGCCAATATTTGGTATTTTATCTAATGGTGGACTCTGTCTATTAATTTTCTTTAAACTTTGTATACAGGTACTACTATTACTACTACCTTAAGGGAGGAAAGAATTTAATACATTTTTGTGAAAATTGGAAAAGGGACTGGGTTGTTTTGGCCAAAATAAACTTTCAAATCTTTACTGGGGCACTTAAGAAAAATTTTTTTCTTGCAAAAGTTGAAGTTTTTTAGATCATAAATTAATAAAAATTTCATTTAATATTCACCACCCTCACCAAAAAACTTTTATATACTTTTCTTTTTTTAGCTACATCTTGCTTCAAAAAAGGAATCGATGGGAGTTTTTTTGGATCTATATTTTCTATGTCAATAGGCCTTTAAATGAGTATAATTATTTTTTCCCATTCCTCTCCAGTGGTTTGTTGTAACAAAAAATCTTTTTTTAATTTATTTTAATTTTAAATAATCTTGCAAGTTACAAAATTGCATTTAAACGTAAAAATTTTAATTTTTTAACAGCCCTTACGCTTTAGTATTGCTTGAAAAAATATCCAAAATTTTTCACCCCTTCCTAGAAAATTACAACTTGTGCATGTGTATATTTAAAACAATCTTAAAAAACTACTTTTTTAATTTATTATCATCATTTAGGGATTATTTTCTTAAAAGTTAATTTTATCCAAATGCTTTCCCTTGAGAATGGTAACCCCCAAAATGAAAAAAAAGAATTGTTTTTCAAAATTTCAAATGTTTAATACTCAAAACATTAAAAATGAATTTAAAAATGCTCAAAAGGAATTTTAAAAAAATCAAAATATCTTTATAATTTTGATTTTAAGTTATTTAAAATCAACTTTAGAGTCGATACAAGTAGGTATATCATGCATATGGCACAACCGATTGACATATCAACAAACATCATCCTGTACTCAATTTCTGTACTTTTAGTTATTGCATATGTTTGGAAAACGACAAGAATACAAAATAATAATTCCATTGTTCAACTTTCATTAAATCCTCCACAAGCATAGAAACAATCACTTTTTTATATTTATTTAACTATGCATCAAAAAATTAGAAATAAATATTTTTAGTTAAAATGTGAAAAAAGAATTCATTTGTTTTCTATTGTTCAATAAAAAGGTATTATTTTATCATAAAGATACAAACAGAACTTAAAATAATTGAAATGAAAAAACTTTCTGGAAAAAAATTAAAATTGCATAACTTGACTGGTGTAGTAGGGGAAAATTATGCAATTCTTTGCCGGCTTTTCTTTTATTAATGCTCACAAATTCAAAGGGCAAATTTAAATCACATTTTAAGTAATATTTAATCATTTGAAGTTAACTTTTATGAGTAAAATATTTATAACAATAATTACCTGATCGGTGGTTCAGAACTGAGACCAAGTTTCAGAAGCTCAGTTGGGTGATCTTTATTAGAGACTTCGTGAAAAAGTGGAGATTTGACTAAAAGTTTACTTTCTTTCTTAATATTACCATATAACACATGTTTATTACTTTCACCTTCTTCTCCAGTAAATTGCATACCAGAAAAGATTTTTTCATTCATTAAATTATAGTAATCAGAGCGTAACAAACGATTCATTTCATGCTGTTGAAAGAAAAATAATTAACAAATCTGCTTGTATATATATATATTTATAAAAATATGATAATTGTAGCAAGTGGTCTTCAGCATCACATACAAGTTTAGTTATAACTAATACACACTGTTATTAATTTATTGGCTGTTACAAGAAATTTAAGCTCAAGCTTTGAAAGATTTAAACAAGAAAAAAGCAGTAAAAATTGATGATATGCTATCTGAATTATCATGCAATATTGAAGAAGCAGGAGGAATAAACTTTATAAATTAGTATGCAAAATTTATGAGACTGGACAAATAACCTAGGATTTTAAAAAAAAGAGTAAATTACTGTGTGAAAATAAATGGAAATTTTTTCACTATCAGTTTAATATCTTATGCTGCAATAATACTTTCTAGAATATAGGTGAATAGAACATACAGTAGAAGGTTGACGAAACCAATGCAGTTTCAGTAAGAGTCTAGGTATAAGAGAGATCAATCTGGGATTTTAAGAAATTTCAGATCTTAATAGGAACCTACTGGGTTGGTCTAGTGATGAACTTGTCATCGCAAATCAGCTGATTACAAGTCGAGAGTTCTAATGTTCAAATCCTAGTAAAGGCTACTTAGAAAAGGTTACTTTTATACAGATTTGAATACTGGATCATGGATACCGGTGTTCTTTGGTGGTTGGGTTTCAATTAACCACACATCTCAGGAATGGTCAACCTGATACTATACAAGACTAAATATATCTTCCTCATTCATCCTCTGAAATAACACCTTATGTTGGTTCTGGAGGCTAAACAGAAAAAGAAAGGGAATAATAGGGAGAAAAATTCTTTAAAATCTATAAAAGAATGAGGTTACAGTTGTATGAATAAGAATGAAGAAATACAGGCACTAATTCTGAAAGCAGTAAGACAAGCTATAGACAACAAGAGTAAACTTGCTGCCTATCCCTGTTGTCTTATAACTTGTACACAAAAGAAGCAATACAGAAATTGAAAGAAAAATTTGAGAGTGGATTACCTACCCAAAGAGAAAAGATAAAGGAGTTAAGATTAGCTAATGACATTTTTTTTTTAAAGCTAAAAGATGAGTTAGAAAAATACTGGGTAAATACTAGACAAATATTGGCTTTGTTGCTAGGAGAGAATTTCAATATTAAAGAAAAGCAAAGGTATAATAAAAGTATATCTGAAGAAGAATTTAGTTATAAAAAGAATAGTTTTAGGTCATGTGGAACTACCTCTGGGTATTATACAAAGTGTTTGCATAAATAATTTTAAGCATTCACTTGTGTAGTTATATACTTAATAAAAAAAAAGAACAGTAAAAAAAAATAATTAATTAATTAAATTCATTAACTTACCACAGAAGCTTTTGAAGCTTGTATGTGGGAATATGGAAACTGAATTTTGTAGTGTATGAAAAAACGACATGCGTAACCAGGATCCCTGGATGAAAGGCAGAGACACTATCACTCCACCATGGAGATCGGCAATGTATATAATGAACATGTCTAATTCCACATAGCAATTGACTTAGTTTATCAAAATCCTACAATCAAAAACTGAGAAATTCACAGTCAAAATTTTGCAAAATAATCTTGCCTGTCATTCAGAAGTTGTAGATTTGTATAATTTTTAGGTAGTTCAAATATAAAAATTTTTAAATAATTCTTACTTGTTCAAATGTTGATGACATAATGACCTAGTTAATTCAACATTTAATTTTTTAAATGGATCTTTATTTGTAGAAAAAATTTTCTTTTCTTTATGAACACTTTATATTTACTTTACATTTAATGAGTAATTCCAACTTGGCCAGTGACAAATCTAAAATGGCAGATCAAATCAAGTACAATCTATATGCACTTCTTTCTGTAACTTATGAATTTTGAATGAAAACAGAAAATATGAAGGAAGTTATTACATCTCTGCTTTTCTTTGAGTTGGTACTTTATTTCTTCCTTAAAACTATACATGACTACTGTTGAATCACTTATTTGAGAAACCACACATATACAAAAATCTAAATTGTTGGGAAATTGGAAAGAAAACATTTTCTGTCCTAAGAAGAAGTAAAATTAAAAACTTGATGCTATATCCTAATTACAATTCTGAAGGTATATTAAAAGACAAACTTTTTATGTTTTGTTAACTAGTTAAAAAAATTAAAAAAAGGAGGTTGAATTTGTGTTCTCAAATAAATGAATTACTGAGGTTGAGATAATGTAAAATATTGAAAATTATGAATTTTATTAAAATAATACAAAAAACCTTGTCATAATTCATATATTAACATTAAAATACTTTAAGAGCCCTCATTTTGATCCACTTCATCATCTTGAAACCATATTATTGGCTACGCAAAAATTTTGACTTTCTTCATCATGTCACCCATTTTCTGTTGATCATTCAGTTTAGCAAGTGCAATCGGCACCTTTTTCTGAGGATAAGATGTTAATATAATGGTACTTTTTCTGTTCCTGAAGCAAGATAAAATTCATGTTGGCCTTGAATTCCATCAATGAATTCACAAGCTGTAATTTTTCCTTGGTTTTCTGATAAGAAAATTGCCAAAAACAACTGACAAGAAATGCACCTTTTTGTCTTCAGGAATATGTCTCTCATAAGAGTCTGTTGAAAGTACATTCCTTCATCAATAAGTTTTCCAGCAAGCTTTAAATTCCAGTAAGTCTTCATAGACTTACTGGAATAACTACCATAAATTTACAATTATTACTTGAAAAAATTTATGTGTTCTACTACAGATTTGTTTCAAAGGATATGTTCTATCCAAGGTCTGCCTTTTTATCATGCTGCAGTCTCAGTCACATGGATTATAATAGAGGCCAAGAACTGATAAATACAGCTCAGTTTTTTAAAAATATTTGGTTCCACCAAAGCAAGCATGAATCAAATATTAATAACAATAGGGAACATAAAAGATTTTTTTTTTGTCTCAGGAAGAAAAGTATGTCATTCTGATAGTATTTTTTCTCCAGTATTCAAATATGATATCAGTTTTTCCCCGGGTTTTTCACACAAGGTTTCTGAGAGACAGGCATTTATAATTTCAAACATTTTAATACTTTCTGCATTCTTAACTACACAATATTCAAACGACTCGCCTAGAAAGTAAGAAATGACGATTTTCTGCTATATTTTGCCTGTGAAGCATTCCTCTTGATGGTCCAACAATAATTGGCCAGCATATTGGGATTACATTTGTCTTGATACCTTTTTTCCATAGCTGAAATCTCCTGATGAAAGTATTCCTGGGGTCATCGCTCACTGCGCCAAGATTTCCTGGGAAGAAATCTAGGTGCAGGACCTGTACTTTTAAGGACATATTATAACCTAAATTTTTATAATATAAGATCATTAACAATATCATGATAATTTTCTGCCTTTCGATTTCCCAGACAACTCTCAGTAACACTCTTTAATGCTTGTCAAGCTGCTTTCTCCAGTGGATTCAATAGTTATTCAAACTTTTCATCATGCATTAGTGATCATATTTGTAGACCTATAAATATTCCTTCTTTAAATTTTGCATCACTAATTTTAAGAAACTTCTGTTTTAAGTACATGAAACCAGGAGTATTGTCCATGGCCTTATGAAATTCTTCATTAATCCTAATTCGATATGTAATGGAGGTAGATACACATTTTTAGGCTTACACAATGGGTCATGTTTTACATTTTTCTGTTCAGGAATGAGCTATTCACATTTGGGGGATTCTTTTTTAGTGAAATGGTTTTTTCTGTCCCTACTATCCCATTCACACAAAAAAAAAAAAACAACAGTACTTGTGTAACCAAGCTGAAGACCAAGAATAAGCGCAATTACCTTCAAATCACCATAAATATTCCATTCAAACACTGGATATTGAAACTTTTCCAATATAAATTTAGTTTTGATATGTTTTTTCATACTAGCAGAGTGAGCCATAGGTACTGATGGGATTTATTGCCATTATGCAGAAGCACATCTTTTAAACTAACTGTAGAGGAATCAATGAACAAGTGTCATTATGTTGGGTTACGTTCATTAAAAAGTATCTCCATAAGAGAAGAAATGTCATTACAAAACACTAAGCCATTTTCTTCAGAAGAATAGTCTTTAAATTCAGAATACAATTACGATAAGTACATATCTTTGTCTTCTTTTGAAGAAGATTCTTGAGTCAGTAAATGAGGCTCACATGAACTGCTCTGTTCAAAAGTTGTATCACCAGAACCTGTTTCTTTCTCTTCTTTGCTTCCATCAGACTCTGAGCTCTCTTCATCTAATGTCACATGTTCTACAGGCTTTGGTATAGGCAATTCTTCGCAGTGTGGAACTGGTCTCATTGCAGATTGCAAGTTAGGATGCACCACTGTATGTTTTGATTTTGAGTAGTCCCTTCAATGTTTGTTAAGCAGAAATAACAATCACAAGAGTGATCTAAAGGTCCCCTCCAAATCATAGGGACAGCAAGTGGCATGTGGTGTGTGCCATTTTTCCATGCAGTGAGAAGCTTAGAACACGATAAACAACAGATGTGTGGTTCAGGCCCTTGTTTGGTTCCTGACTTTACATTCAAAATAAATTTCATAACACTTTTTACTAATGGTGTAAGGTTTTGCCTTTGGGACTTAAGCATCACATCACCACATACATAAAAATAATTGTTAGGATGATTTAAACAAACTCTAGATATTTTGTACCTAATGACTAATTTAAAAAAAATAAAGTTGTAAATATGTAATACACAATAATTCAGACACACAAAGCACTTACAATGACGTGTTTACTGGCTCACTACTAGCTTACAACTGGCATCGTTCTGATGAATGTGTGCTATACTAGATCACGTTTGTGCATGTCTATACATGTCTGAACCTGCACAACAGTAGCAACACTATCCTTTGAGTTAGCTCATTTGGTTCAATTATATTTACTATGCTCCAGGAGCTTTTACTTGACAAAGAAAAAATGGACGAAAAAATGTTTTCCAATATTTAAAAAAATTAAAATAACAAAAAAAACTGTGGGCGACGGAGAAATTCTGAATACATATTTGAAAACAGGATGAAAAAACTGCATTAAGTACACCTATTGGTACTCGTGAGACAAAAATCATGGTGACCAGTGTAATATTATTTTTAGCTTGACCACCAAAGCCATCTGGAAAGATATATAAATTCTGTTTATTATTAGGTAAAGCTTGAATGTAATTATAAAAAAAGGATGTTACTTGGTTTGCTCCATTTTTTTGCTGTTCCCTCATAGCAGAAATAGATAGTTGCTTTGTCATTTTTAAGGTCATGGATTGAGAGCACATTCATGCCTCAAGTAAAAAATTTATTTTGATAGATAGTTTCAGATTTTGTATATAATCACTAAAAATGCCTACTGAATGAATTATCTCTGTGTTTTTTAGCTCAGCAGAAACTGTTTGAAGTTTGTTACAAAACCTCTTTGCTCTTCTGAGATGGATCATTTTCTCTGCCACTGCAACTCTTAGCAGTATCTTTTAATCTACAACTCTCTATTTTTACTAAGAGCTCTTCACAGGTAACACATGTGTCAACTTGGGGCTTTCTGAAAGAAAAATTACAATTTTCTTTAAAAATATGATAGTTATATTTTATGCCAGAATCAGGGTGGAGTTCTAAAAAAGCTTTATGCATGAGCTTCACTTTAAGTTAATCTAACTGATGTAGTCTAACCCTTACGCTCTCTAGCTTCCTTCACTATTTTACTTTTGTATGTACCGTTTTTTATTTCCTTCTTTCTCTTAACAGCAACATCTTCCTCGGTATCTGATGTTAATAACATTATTAATAAAAAAATTCAAAAAATAACTACAACCTCAATACACCTTCAAAGCACACTTACAGACAGCACAAAATATAAAGTTCATTTAAATAATAATATGTACAAATGGTAGACTAAGCTTCTTTTACAGTTAATAATTATATGTGATTAATTATCATTTTTACAGATTCACCAGGTTTAGCATTTCCAGGCCTACTCTTCCTTTGTTTATCAACGGGAGACTTCCCTTGTGTTAAAGAGTCAAAGTCTTCCGATACGATTACCAGTAGTAATACCATGGATAGATGCAAAATTTCTCTTGCAAACTAGTTAAACACCAGAACTACATGATACCTAGTAACTAAATGAATTACATTTTGGTTTGCACTTCACAACTACATTATTACAAGAGCTTTGCCGTTTAACAGTGAACCGTAATTAAACGATACAAATATCAGTCTTTTTCATTTTTACTATTAAATGAATAAAAGTTTTCAGTTATTTTGTTAGTGTCTCTTCACTTACTCTGTCAAAACATTTTGCCATACATGAAAGATTTTCACCTCTTTTCTTACTTTTAACCAATTTACCTTTCCAACTGATGTAGTCTAACCCTTTAACTCTAGATTCATTCACTATTTTGCTTTTGTATTTAACATTTTTATTCCCTTCCTTCTCTTAACAGCAACCTCTAACTCAGTATCGAATGTGGATGAAATTACTAATAAAAAAATAACTAAAAACTTATCACTCAATAAAACTTTAATGCACATTTCTACAGAGCATAAACATAACCTATAAATCGACTACAATTTTAAAATTACATCAACTGATTTTGCTAGTTTAGCAGAGAAACAAAACATGGGTGGTTTCTCAAGCAAATGAAGATTTCAGTAGGTCCTATTAATCTAAACTTTAATGCTAGATGTGTTGTTTCTGCTCAAAATGATAGCTTATTTTATTCAAATCTGTGGAGTCAGACAGTAATTGCACTGACTTCCATTTACAAATTAAGTTGATCAATAAACATAATCAATCAGTTGGATTCCACCTACTGGCAGCTATTATAAAACAGTCTGGTATGTCCTCACTTTACTGTTCTATATGCTACATAATTCTATGCCAGTCTCTTAGTGTTATCCATACCATCTCTGATCTTATTTGAATCTAAAATCTGATATCTACTTCTTCCTCTTCAGTTTCCTCAATTTCAGTCTTCAGAAGGCATTCACTTCACAATCTATGTCTTCGTCTGCTATATATCTATATCTTTCTTCTGCTTATATTTTTACACATTTGCCTTTCTTCCCCAATTCTTTGCAGCACTTCTTTCTTACTTTATCCTCCAGTTTACTTTTTTGTCATATTCACATTTCAAGTGCCTTAATATTCTTTCATGCAATCTTCTTACTGTTCATATTACAGCTCCATAAAACGTTAACACTACATATGTAGCACTTTGGTTAACTATTCCTTAATTCTCTGCTCAAAAGTCCAACTTTGCTCCAATTAAAACTTTTCTTTCCTATTGCTACTCTAATTCTTACCTCTTTTTACAGCACATACCCTTAGTTACTGTGCTTTCTAGATATTTGAATCACTCTACTTTCTCTATCTTCTCACTGTTCAATCTAATATTTGTCTTGTATTACCATACTCTATACAATCTCCCATATTCTACCCTTTTTTCCAAGATATTCAAGCTTCTTAGTCGCTATCTCCTTGTTATATGTTAGCAGAACCATATCATCAAACAAATCAAGTACATTTAACTCTCTGTTCATCCATATTCACACCTCTCTTCCCATCAAAGTACTTTCCACTTAGACCTTTTTTTTGTTGATTTTTTGCTAATTTTTATTTTATGGTCAAATGAAGAAAGATGCTACACAATAAAGTACTACAAGTCAGTGGCATAATTTTTTATCTCTCAGTGGAAGATTTTATAAAATCCTTTAAATAATATTTCACTCATATGTCAAAAACAAAAACTTTAGTACTTTGAAATGTTATTACCATCTGCCTTATACTATATGTTATGTAATAATGATTGACAAATCAGCCAAGTTAAACTGTATAATATAATTAATATTATACAGCAATATACAGTAATTAATATTATACATTAATTGTATGCGCATAATTAATTTATTTTTCTATACTTATTCTGATCTGACATATTAAACAATAAATAATGTGAAATATTAAATGAGGAAGATTAGAGGACACCATCTATTAGTTGCAGGTAAACCCAAGAAATAACCAAAAACCTGTTAACAACATTATTTTCTCATTATAATTAAAAATAAATAATTCAAATTAAAATAAAAATTACTTCAATGATAGACATATTATTTCGCATAAGAGCAATCCAAACAACTCTTATAGAAAAAAAAAATAAATTTTCAAGTAATCTAAAATCTCTATCACCCATAGATTTGTTTTGTTTATTTGACAGATGATGAAAACGTTTACATGATCCTGCACCAAGTAGTATTAAAAAATAATCTCTAGCTACAATACAGCGAAGCTGACTGAGATTTTGTGTAACAACCATCTCTCGTTCAATACCAACTGGGTGTTTGAGTTTTTTGACATTTTGACATCTATATTGAACATCATCCCAAATCTATAACAAAAAACGCTTCACTTTAACAATTATTCAGTAACTTGATTTTATGTATATTTATTTAATATTATTAGATGTTCATTGTTTATTACAGGATTGTACTGTATATAAAGAGAATATCTTCAACATATTGTGTCCATATTAAAATTTTATGTATATGAGTGATGCCATACACTAATTTACTCACAAAATTCTGCAAATATATTTCTTACAAAATTGTTTGTAGTGAAAATCCCATAAATGAGATATATTTCTCATTCCTATCCCATAAATGGGATTTCTACTATCAGCAATTATGTCAAAATATATCATTCATACACATAAGGTTTTAATATGGACAAATATGAATTTTAAATATTTATTATAAGAGTCTAATTTGTTTAATATTATTAAATGTTCATAGTTTATTACCTGGTTACATATAATGAGAATGTCATCAACATACCAAAGATAATAAACTATGAATATCTAATAATATTAAACAAATTAAACTCTTAAAATTCATATTTCATATTTGAAACTGATAATAATAGAATTTTAAATTATTTAGATGTCAATATCAAAATAAAGGATAACCAAACTGAAACTTCAGTATATAGAAATTCTACATCTAATAAAAGCAATTCATAAAAAAATCGAATCACTCTAGATCTCACAAAATTAACACTTATATGCATATGATTAATAGAAAAATCCAGTTTTCTTTTTGTCTTCAGTCATTTGACTGGTTTGATGCAACTCTCCAAGATTCCCTATCTAGTGCTAGTCATTTCATTTCGGTATACCCCCTACATCCTACATCCCTAACAATTTGATTTACATATTCCAAAAGTTGCCTGCCTGCACAATTTTTTCCTTCTACCTGACCCTCTAATATTAAAGCGGCTATTCCAGAACGCCTTAATATGTGGCCTATAAGTCTGTCTATTCTTTTAACTATATTTTTCCAAATGCTTCTTTCTTCATCTACTTGCCGCAACACCTCTTCATTTGTCACTTTATCCACCAATCTGATTTTTAACATTCTCCTATAGCACTGCATTTCAAAAGCTTCTAATCTTTTCTTCTCAGGTACTCCGATCGTCCAAGTTTCACGTCCATATAAAGCAACACTCCAAATATATACTTTCAAAAATGTTTTTCTGAATTTAAATTAATTTTTGATGTAAACAAATTATATTTCTGACTGAAAGCTCGTTTCGCCTGTGCTATTCGGCATTCTGTATTATTCCTGCTTCGTCCTTCTTTAGTAATTCTATTTCCCAAATAACAAAATTCTTTTACCTCCATAATCTTTTCTCTTCCTATTTTCACATTCAGTGGTCCATCTTCATTATTTCTACTACATTTCATTACTTTTGTTTTGTTCTTGTTTATTTTCATGCGGTATTTCTTGCGTAGGACTTCGTCCATGCCGTTCATTGTTTCTTCTAAATCCTTTTTACTCTTAGCTAGAATTACTATGTCATCAGCAAAGCGTAGCATCTTTATCTTTTCACCTTGTACTGTTACTACTAATCTAAATTGTTCTCTTTAACATCATTAACTGCTAGTTCTATGTAAAGATTAAAAAATAATGGTGATAGGGAACATCCTTGTCAGACTCCTTTTCTTATTACGGCTTCTTTCTTATATTCTTCAATTATTACTGTTGCTGTTTGGTTCCTGTAAATGCTAGCAATGTCCTTCTATCTCTATATTTGAACACTAATTTATTTAAAATGCTGAACATTTTATTCCAGTCTACGTTATCGAATGCCTTTTCTAGGTCTATAAATACCAAGTACGTAGGTTTATTTTCCTTTAATCTTCCTTCTACTATTAATCTGAGGCCTAAAATTGCTTTCATTGTTCCTGTACTTTTTCTGAAACCAAATTGGTCTTCTCCCAACATTTCTTCCACTCTCCTCTTAATTCTTCTGTACAGAATACTAGTTACGATTTTTAATGCATAATGCATGGCTAGTTAAGCTTATTGTTCTGTATTCTTCACATTTATCTGCTCCTGCTTTCTTTGGTATCATGACTATAACACTCTTTTTGAAGTCTGACAGAACTTCCACTTTTTCATAAATATTACACACCAGTTTGTATAATCTATCAATTGCTTCCTCACCTGCACTGCGCAATAATTTTGCAGATATTCCGTCTATTGCGTCTATTCTGCCATTCAAATCTTGAAGAGAGATAGAGATAGAGAGTGAGAGAGATAGAGAGAGAGAGAGAGAGAGAGAGAGAGAGAGAGAGAGAGAGAGAGAGAATCATACCTAATTTACTTTGGTGTACCCAAATGTTTCATTTTCTTTAGAAGTTCTGAAATAATAGGCTGTACTGCGACTTTTTGGACCACTCAGTATATATAAAATGTAACTGATGTTTATATGAACTATATATATTTTGGATGACATGGACTAGTTACTTGTGAATGGAGCAGGATATCAACTCCATAAAAATGCATTCATAAATAAATCCATTATTTAGGAAAGTTTTAAGTGGTAATTTTTTCAATTTGGTATATATATCCTATTTACATCTGACAGATTATCCTATTTATTGTTCTCTTCATAGTAATACGTATTGTTATTTTCTGATACATGAATAAGCACCATACCTTTCTTTTCACAAGCATTTTCATAAAAATTAGGGAAGAACAATGCACTCTATGTAACAAAAATGTTAGTGAAGAGAGTTTATTTTATACAATTTTTAAATTTGAATTGGAGTTACAGGCAGAACCATAAACTATATATTCTTACTACAGTTTAGAAAACTTATTAAATTAAATATAAAGGAAGAACTGTCTAATGTTTACTATTTCATAGTAAGTAGATTAAAATTAAGCATTTATATTATACAAATAGATATTTGAAGGTTTATATTTAACAAATTATTCTACTGTTAAAAATGTAAAATTTGGATATTTAATTTAAAAAAAATTTTTTTTGATTTTAAAAATCTTGGAATAAAGGTATATTAGTTTCTTATTTATCATTGTCATACTTATTCAAAGTTATTATCTGGAATTATAACTCTTTTATGTTTTGTAATGTGTATGTGTGTGTGTGTGTGTGTTTATATATGAAATGTAAAGCATCAAAATTCAGTAATCAGATAAGTTAATCTTACCATATTAATTTCCAATAAGTAATTTTCGTAGTATCCCGCATCCTCAGTTGGTATTAAATTCTATATCTATTACATTAAAACACATTCTTTTAAGGGTTGTCGTTTAATTTGAATTTTATATTATGAAATTTTGAACAATATTATGAGCGTACATATAAATTTTGCTGTCCAGTACTGGAATGATTTAATGTTTCATACACATATACATTTATATATCCTAATAACTTATAAATTTTTTACCCTAATTATAATTTATAATATTTATAAATATAAATTATAATTTATGTTTCTTAAGACATAAGAAAACAACTTTTACTGTTAACCTGGCTAATATTTGTTATTTTTTTCACATAACACTCCATTCAAATTTGGATGGCTTTTTTTTGCTTTAGAATACAATTTTAGAATAAAGATACAATTATGGTATTTTTTAAAGTCCAGTTGATTTTTGAACATGATGCTTCATTATACTTTTAGGCAATGCATATAATTCTTTGTTGCAGTGCAAAAAGAGATAAAATGATTTAAGTTTTATCTCTTTGTTTCAGTTTTTGTTATGGTTGCGACACGAGGAAAGCATCCTAGAAAAAGTCCAAGTTGCTTTCTCTGAGAATAATGATGTCATATAATAATGAACATATGCCACAGTGAAAACTTTGGAGGCATCATTACACATACAAGGCTTAATACCACATAAACTTAGTAATATAGTGATTGCTACTGTGGATTTGGTTTAATAAAGAGAATGGGAAACCATTTGATTCCTAACTTTCCTTATTAAGCTTGGGATGAAATTCTTTTTATTCTTGGGAGTAGTTATATTATTTCTATGAGTGAGTTGTGACTTATGTCAGGTCATCTCCAACTGTTACGGTTTGGGATCAAACAATTAAAAACATTATTGAAATGAAAGGTTTGATTTTTATACAAAAATATTTTATTGCATTGATTATAAATAACATTATGATATTTGTACACTTATTAACTCACTAATAACAAGGCTATACCAAATTATATGTAATAATTATTGGATAATTATATGCAACAGTATCCATTAAGATATCTTTTATATCTTGTAATATAACAACATCCATTTGATACTGTTTAGATTTATGCATAAAATGTAGATGAAATTGTACTTGTTCAGAATTATCCAGAGTAAACATAGAATCTAACCAGTGACCATTACTAGAATAAACATAGAAATTTTACAGTTATGAAGTTTCTGAAAAAAAAATATATTGTAAAGAAAAAAGAGTGTTTAATTTTTCAATTAAAATTAAATACTCTTAATTGTAAAATTAATTTTTCAATTTTAATAAGATGCATCTAACATAGTAAAATTCATAAAAATTAAACAAATCAAGTACGTTTTAAAAAAAATATTTAACTTCATATGTAATATTAATATTTTTACCATTATAAAATAGTTTTAACTTATATTATACCTCCAAAAAATATTGAAAATATAAAATAAGTCCACGAAGAAAGTTATCAACCTCAGCTGTATGAAAAAACCTGATGAATTTAAATGGCACTGGAGTTAAGAGTAAATAAAACACTACGTCTTTTATATCTTGTAATATAACAACATCCTTTTCATACAGTTTAGATTTACGCATAAAATGACGACGAAATTGTATTTGTTCATAATAATCAAGTACTTCTAAAAATTTCAATTTTAAATGCTGAGAAGTTTTATCACAAGAACCTCTGCTAATCGATGAAGGTGAACTGGTTGCCTTTCTTATTATCTTATCGCCATTTCTATAAACATAATTTAAAAAAAATATATATTCAATATAAATGTTTAATAAAATTAATTTAAAAACATTTCAACTTTGTAAAAAATAAATTAATAAAAATTTAATGATGAAATCAATTTTAAAACATTCAAGAAAAATGTTAAATTTTTACATTCATTGAAATAAATGAATCAGAACTTGAGATTCCGGTTTCAAAGAAAGTATTTGTAGACAATGCACTTCTTTATTAACAAGGAATAAAAACTAATAATATAATATAAACTACATTTACTTTTTTCACAGGTAAGTATTTTAAAATTGTGTATTCCGTTACAAATCTATGAAATTAAATATAATAAAAAGGACTAAAGCCATGTATACAGACTTGTGAACCTTCAACTAACCAATAAAATTTGAATTGCCTACTAACACCTATAGCTGAAAATTAAATTTTATTTTACATGCATTTTTTTATCCATTGACTTTTGTATAAAAATTTATTAATGATAATGTTTAAAAAAGATGCAACTCTTTGAATGGAGGTGTATAGTTTGAATACTAATAAATTTTACGTTACTCTATTTAACAACTATAGACACACTGAACTCAAAGTAGCTGCACTTAACAGTCAAAATAACCTTGGCATTATCTAGTGTTATTTTAGTGTGCATACTTTTGTTCCAGCTACATCATCTGTTAAGGGTAAGCATATCATTTTAAAACATTATTTTTTATGTAAATCTTTATCTTTATGTGATAGACAATTTTTGGCTGCAATTCCCCAATTTTCAGTTCCTAGTAAGCCAATAATTTTATTTATTTATTATTATATTCCTAATTTTTATGTCGCAATGTTCAACTAAAGAGCAGTAAGCAGTTTCACACCCATGGCCCAATGAGATGAGGAAGATATGTATGACATGTAAATGAAGTGTAGTCTTGTACAGATTAGGGTGACCATTCCTGAGATGTGTGGTTAATTGAACCCAACCACCAAAGTATACTCGCCTCTCTGGCCTGAGTGGTAGCGTCTCGACCTTCCATCTGGAGGTACCAGGTTCAAATCTCGGTCAGGCATGGCATTTTCACAAATCATTCATCTCATCCTCTGAAGCAATACCTAACAGTGGTCCTGAAGGTTACAAAAAAAAACCACTGAAGTACACTGGTATTCACTGTCTAATTCAATTCAAATCTGTATAAAAGCAAACAACTTACGAGGGTTATTTTTTTCAAGGTCTGATCGGTCACGAAATTAAAACCACAGTGAAAATAAAAATTTTTTTATTTGTAACAAGTACTTACATAGTTACGCTATTTCTCTACACAGTCGCCACTCCGATTTAGATATTTGTCATAGCGCGCTACCAACTTTTCAATACCCTTGTCATAGAACGGAGTCGCCTGTGTTTTCAGCCATGTTTCTATGCTGGTCTGCAGTTTGATGTCTATGCCAAAATGTCTTCCTAACCAGCATTTCATGTCAGCAAAGAGGTGAAAATCGGATGGAGCCAAGTCCGAGCTGTATGGTGGGTGATCAAACACTTGCCAACAAAAACACTGCAGGAGGTTCTTTGTTACAGCTGCAGTGTGCAGCCGAGCATTGTCATGGAGAAAGACAATGCCTGATGGCAACATTCCTCTCCGCTTATTCTGAATTGCCCTTTGTAGACGTTGAAGAGTCACGCAGTATGAGGCTGCAGTGATGGTCATGCCACGTTCCATGAATTCCACCAAGAGAACTACTTATTTGTCAATGAATTTCAGCTGCATTATATCCCTCAGCCTGAAGAAATTGAATTACCGCATGCACTTCACACTTGGCGGGAGATGCTATTGTTGTAAACATGTTTACGTGCTAGCTGCGTGTTCAGAACTAAACGAAGTGACGCGGCGTGATTGAACGCCATACTAGAGACGCTGCGCAACACATATGCTCAAAGGTTCATCCGGGTTCATCTTTACCTGAAAACAAGCAAAGAATTTCAATGTCTCTTTTGCCATAAAAAAGACAAAGCTCTTCATTTTATATTTATATGTTCTTCTAGCAAATGAAACTTAGCATTGAGTTTTGTCTATATGTGAAGCAATGCTGGATAAACCTTAATTTTTTTGCTGAATTTTGTACAAGTTCACCATCTTTTCCTTTTTCTGTTTAGCTTCCAAAACCACTGCAACGTATTACTTCAGAGAATGAAGGAAAATGATATGTGTGAACGCAAATGAAATATAGTCTTATAAAGTCTCAGTTTGACCATTCCTGCTTAAATGTTACAGATTTTTGAAAAAGAATCAGTTTTGAATTTTTTAAACACACCATAACATATCTAGCAAGTTCAGTTGACCCTAGGAAAACTGTTTAGATAACTCAGTTGCCAAATATATAACAGGTGATTAATATTTTTTTCAAGCAGAACTGGTCCTTGAAATGAATCTTATTTATAAAAATTTTGTTACATCATTTTAATCATGTATTATATTCAACTAAAAAATATGTTCTGATATCACAGTTTTTATGTACATACGAGGTGTGGCTATTAAATAACGTGACTAATGATGTAAAATATTCTATTTTAAATCTATACATATTTATTATTATCCGCTTCAATTATACACTTTTTTTAATAAAAGATAAGTTTCAGTAGCAGTTTTTCCAAGTTTCATATGAAATTTCACGACAATTCTTTGATGTAATAAAACACTTATCATTTTTTTGGCAAAACAAAAAACCAGATGTTATCCAAATGAAGGCCTCGGCCAGACTAATATGATTATAGGAACTAGAGTGGCAACAATTGAAAGAGAAGGCTTCATGCTACACAGCTGTTGGTCGTACGAATCTGTGCATACGCAGTTCTGTAGCAGCATTAGTCTCATTGTTTAATAGCCACACCTCGCATATATTTTTATTTCAGTACTTCTTCAAAATAAAACTGTCCATAAGAAATGGAACTTCACTTTGAATCTTCTCTTAATACGCCCAAATACATTCTTTAGGTTTTGTTTCTTTTGTGTTAAGTGGACTGTGAATAAAACAAAAATGATTTGAATTAACAATTCTAATTTAATACATGCATATGAATTGAATTAGTATAGCATTGTTGAAAAATATATAATCTAATGTATGTACATGTTTGACTGAACAGCTAGACTAGACTAGGCTGCTAGACTGAACCCACCGGGTTGGTCTAGTGGTGAATGCATCTTCCCAAATCAACTGATTTGGAAGTCGAGAGTTCCAGCATTCAAGTCCTAGTAAAGTCAGTTATTTTTACGCGGATTTGAATACTAAATCATGGATACCAGTGTTCTTTGGTGGTTGGGTTTCAATTAACCACACATCTCAGGAATGATCGAACTGAGACTGTACAAGACTACACTTCATTTGGACTCATACATATCATCCTCTGAAGTATTATCTGAACAGTAATTACCGGAGGCTAAACAGGAAAAAGAAAAAAAAGGCTGCTGGGCTGACTGACTGGTGGACTAGACAGAGCCAGCTTATACAGTATAAATGGAGCCAAAGGAACCCCTAGGAGGTGTGCGAGTCATACGGAGCCGAGTGAATCACCAGGAGCTGTGTATTAACATGCTGCAAGCCATAGTTTAATATTTTTTATGATAATATAATAAGATTGAATCCAACAAGTTTGGTGACTCTGCTGTATCATATGGCTATGCGTTACGCACTAACAATTAATGAATAAAAACACATCTTTAATAAAATACAAAACAGATTATGTTAAAAAGAAGAAAATCTAATATTCAATATTTCACAGTGCCAGACAGCTGTGCTGTCTAAACAGTTTGATTACAAAAAATCAAGGTATTATATGCTACAAATATCTGATGGATCTATCATACAAATTTGAGAGTAGCACATTAACTCCAAATAGAGAAGTGCTTCAAAAATGAGTTCTAAAGCTTAACTAAAATTTTTAAAACATATTTATGTAAACTACTGCATAGACAAAGCACAGTTTCCCCCTCAAAAGACTTCTCCTGTTACTAAAAAATTCCTTACTGTACACTCCAGAACTAAAATTCGCTAATGTGTTTCAAAGTTACAGCTGCTACATATATGTTGCAAAAAACAAATTAAGTAGACATGCTTTTTATCCTTATATTTTGGAAAAGAATAAAAATAACAAATATTTAATTTTTTGAATTTAATAACCACTTTAAAAACTGAAAAATCACAGAGAAGATTTTAAAAATAAATTACTAAAAAAAAATAATAGTTATACCTAATTAGAATAATAGCAAACAATATTTTAAAAAAGACTGAATTCACAATTTCCCTTCAGTTAAATAACACAGAAAAATAATTTTTTAATTAAAATTTACATTTAAAACCTATAAATACATAAGATGATGTTAATATAGAGCCATAATAATTTTAATCAGTTTCAAATAATGTAAAAAATACATTTAAATAGTAAATAAGCAATATGATACAAATCATCATATGGCTATGATACAAATTAAGGCTAATTAATCTCAATCTCTAAAAAAATTTACTATAAAAAATAATTAAAAATTAATTAATTAAAATGATGATTTCTAATTAATTTTAAATACTTCAAATTTTCTTCAAAATATTTGAAGAAAAAATAAAATTTTGATTCTTATTCTAAACAGCTTGCCTATAATTACCTTAAATCTAGCAGAAAAAAATTCAGGTAGAATCCATGTTGAGGGATAAATGTTGGTTAAAGAGTAAATCTCTTCTCTTTTACAATTTCACAGGCCACTAAAATGATCCACTGTTTGTATAGTTGTTAGCAACATTACCTGTCTGGTGTTGTGTGATGTATTGGTAAATGCATTTGTTTATCTGTATTACCTGGGTATTCAGCTTTTATAAATTCTTCAATAAACACTTGATCAAGATAAGTGTTTAGTTAACAACTAAATTGTTGTTCACAACAATTCAGTTAACACTGAATGTAACAATTGCTTAACTATAGTTTATAGTCTGCTGCAAGTTCAATATCAAATATAAAAGGAAAAAAATAATTTTACAAAATTCCCTATTGTTAAAAGAATTTCTGTATAATCTTTGAATTAAAATTACGAGAAATAAAGATAAAAGCTCAGAGCCAGTACTCATATTTAATGAATAGATTCTCTCATATTATCAGAATTAAGTAATTTTAAGTACAGTATTTAGGGAGCTCTGTTACATCGGATGGCAGAAGTACAATCGACAATAAAATTAGAATAGCACAAGCAAAAGAAGTATTTTTCTAAAATAAAAGTCTGCTAACACCTCAAAAGTGTTTCTCTTAAAATGAGGAAACAGTTTATTAGAAGTTTCACTTGGAGCATTGCCTCTTATGCCTCAGAGACTTGGACTGTAAGGACAACAGAAAGGAAGAAACTTGAGACCTTCGAGATGTGGTGCTGGAGAAGAATGTTGAAAGTACTTTGGACAGAGAATGCAGTGAATGAGGAAGTACTATTCAGAGTAGTGGAAAAGAGGATATATCAATAATGAAGATGAGGAATAGTATGGTTGGTTACCACTCTGCTGGAGGGAAAAATAGAAGGATGCAAAGGAAGACCAAGAGAAGAGCTTACGAATGAAGTAAAGGCAGGAAGATTCTATACAGGGAAGTCAAGAGTCTGGCACTTGAGAGGAAGGAACTGCAGAACTACCAACTTCCGGGTTGAGCAGAGAAAAGATAAGTATAGTTTTCTTTTGACAGGTAACTACTACTTGCTGTTGGCATAAATAAGTAATAACTGGTCCTGAGCAAGACAGTAGTCCACCCCATTCTATTCTGATGGGTTTAGATCATCTTTTTTAACCACATACTACTTTTCGTTGAACCGTGGTGAAAATGGAATCATCCTTAGTGGGATGACTAAAAAGGGGAACCTGTAGACCAAATCAGAAACTCTGGTATTATGTATGTTCTAATGTACTTAAATTTCTAATTCTGTATTTTTGTATTCTTATTAATCATAATGGTTACATGGTTAAACTACCTATCAAGTAAAGCTGGGCTTCCTAATCACCCTAAAAAAAAAAACACATCATAATGCTTTAAGGTTATACATAGTTAGATAGTACATACATAGTTAAGGTTATATATGTAAAAACAAATAACTTTTTATTAATATCTTTAAAATCATTATTTTTTAATTGGTTATTTGACTGATTTAAAGCTCTTTTCAATTTATTTATATTCTACACTAAAGAGCTTTACTTACATAATTGGTACATCCTTCATTACCTGTTACATAGATGCAGAAGAATGAGTAAATTTATTTTTTTTAAACTCTTCAACTGCTTAACAACTTGCATTTGCAGGCAAACAAAATTGTTTAAGTACACATTTTTATGTACACTATATAAAATAATACTTACCTTAAAAATAATTGATAACCTAATTTTGATAATTTCTGTTTAATATTTTTAAAAACCAAATTAACAATTTCAATTCAAATGAATAGAAAATGAGTTTACCTTCAATACATTTAACAAGGTTAAACATCTTCAATAAACAAGCTAGCTCATTTAAAAACTTGACATATAAAACAAGTCTAAAGGCTATGCATCAATTGTAAACTAATAATAGTTTGTCATTGAAATCACAATCTTGACTGATTTTGGTTTGGTCACACTGCTTTCTGCACATGCATGCTTAGAGTTGTGCTACTGCTGTGGTCATGTTATTGAAGTTTGATCTTAAATGTCATTTTTGTTGTTTCTGTTTCAATGTAATCATATCTGCTCCGCTAGCAGTATATATACTAAAGAAGAACAAAGAGCAATGTTCCAATTTCTCTGGTTGGAAGGTGTGCCTAGTGCTGAAATTATCAGAGGCTTATAACACAATACAGGGACAATCCTCTTCCACTAGAAGTGTATACAAATGGACAGACAAATTTAAAGTGGTCAGACAAGCGTAATTCATGCAGTAGAAGCAGGATGGTTATAATAACGGATAATTCTTCATATTATATTAATACTAGCGGACCGACAGACGTGCTGTTCAAACATTGTAAATACAAAAATTAAAAATTTTTCAAATAAACTATAAACCGTTTTGATGAAAAAACATGTAAAAAAAAGTACCTGACGCCACCATGCGTACAGTTATCACAACTCGACCTATCAATTGCGTGGGTGTGTCTGTATACTATAAACTTAAATGTGTTAAGTACAAACTTAAAACTGTCCTAAATAATAGCAAGAAAGAAAAAACTCAAATCATTTTTATGACAGGTATATTCTTTTTAATGAACAGAAAATAAATCTTTAAATATATTTTTAATCTTAATCTTAATATTAACAGGAATAAAATTTGTTTTCATTTTATCTTAATGCGATTTGATGGAAAATATTTTTAGTTAATCCCCGCGGGGTATAAACGAACAAACTTGATGGTCTGCCAACCCTTTAACGCGCAACATATAACTGGCCATGCGAAAAGCACGGATTTTCTAGATCCATCCGACAAATTGACATTGTTTGGCCTTGTGACTTATTTATAGTCATTGCGAATGCCAAGCGAATTGGAAATTGCAAACGTTTGAATGGAATGGGCGAGTCTGAAGGGATCATTGGAATCCATGGTAGAAGAAGAACTTCACTTTGAAACTTACCGTTTAAAATGGTAGCTTCAAGAACAATGCCCAACATTTTTTTTATGACCAATCGCGTGCCATTATATAGCTTTGGTGCATTCAAATTTCGAAGCAAAATGATTGGTGAACCAAAGTTCAATTGCAAGTTATATGGCTTTCCAAGCAAATCCAGTGAATTCAAGAATTCAACAGGATAGTTGACAACTTCCTCAGGATCAACAACAGTGTCGATCGATTTGAATGATATTTCATTGCCAGGCAATGACTTGTATTCTGAAATTAATTTCGACATCTATTATCTATATGCGGCCAAAATAGCTCGCTCACGTAGCCACGCATGATTAATGTAATTAGCTTGTAATATACTTTCATTCAAAGCATCTTTATACTATACTTTCAATTAAAATTAATTTTGGAAATTAAAAACAATTTTAGACATTTTTTTATAAAATTATCAGCTACAAAAATTATAACTTCAATTTTTAAATATACTTTAAACTATAATTATTATATGTAACTTATGTTTTAATTCTATAAATGTTATAATTTATTTTACAAACTTACATTTTTATTTTCAAAGAGTTGTTCAACATTTCATAAGTTGCATAGAATCAAATGAGAACTGACAATTTAAATTTGTAGGTTAAGTTGATTGTTATTGAATGCACGTGTATATATAATTAAAATTCATGAAAAATCATGTAAAATACTCACTTCAATATTGCAACTTACAAATTTGCACAATTATATTTTTTAATTACTCTTTAAAACGTTATTTCAATAAATAATAATATAATATTCTCAATAAGCGCGCAATTCTAGTACGTAAGAATTTTAATTAACAACACAAAGATACGACGCAATTAACTGATATGCGAAAAAGCAACAAAATAAAAAAATTTCCTAGAATCCGATCGCAGCACCAACTACCGGATCTCACTGATGTACCAAAAATTAAAAAAATTTCTAAAACGCGATCGCAGCGCTGCCTACCGGATTCAACTGTGATCCTTAACCATCCCAAGATCAACAACAGTACATAAATAAATTAATTAAAAAATCATTTTCTATCGGATTAAATTGCGAATCTAAACCATTCTCGAATCAACTTAATCACACACAAAATTTCATCAAAATCAGTCCAGCCGTTCAGGAGGAGTTCAGTCACATACACATGGGCAGAAGAAATATAATATAATGATAAGTATAATCATTAAATTATCCTTATTATTTTGCAAATCATCTCTGAGATTATTATAATTTGAATTCAAGAGATATTCAGATGAGGATAGAGCATACATATCAATTAAACATACATTTTTTTTATTACTAGAAATCAAAAAATGATGAAACAATGATTTTACATATTTCTACAATCATCTAAAATAAATTAAATTTCCTAACCCTAATTCATAACACCAATCGTGCACACACACACACGCACACACACACACACACACACACACACACACACACACACACACACACACACACACACCCACACCCACACACACCCACACCCACACACACACACACAGAGAGAGAGAGAGAGAGAGAGAGAGAGAGAGAGAGAGAGAGAGAGAGAGAGAGAGAGAGAGAGAGAGAGAGACCCTTGCACATGCTGTGCAATATTTATAATGTTAAATAAATCATCAGAAGACCTCTATACACTTTAATACATCTTTCACCCTACAATTTTACAAGTAATTTTAATAACCAATTAAAAAATGCAGTTTAAAATTTACTAAAAATTTATCCAAACCCCTAGATAATGCTATTCCACAATAATTCATTTAATTCTTAAAGTGAAAAGATTTATTTTTTATAAAATAATTTTTCATTTCTGTTAACAACTGAGTTTTTTCTTTCCTTTTTTTTGTAAACTTTTAGCTTAAAGGAAAGAAAATTAATTAGGAGACATGTTTTTTGCTATACCAAATTTGTTTTATGTTCCTTACAAAAACATGTATACTCAAGTATACAACATCTTAAATAACTAGGAACATAGATGATAAATAGTTAATAGTAACTAACACAAACAATATGTATTATTCAAATTAACAATACATTCTGAACTGGTAATCCAATAAGCTACTGGTTCACTCATTACAGGAACATAGGACACAGAACTCTATTTTAATACTGTCTTTATAATTTCTTTTCACTATCATTATGTTGTTAGATTTCAATTACAAATACATACATGATGCAATGCTATATTAACATTTATTGTTAAAAAAAATATTCTGAATTACAATTTTTCATTAGCCTATATTTCATTGGTTTGAATGAATACTGTAACTCATTTGCAACATATGTAATATGTTTACATTAAAAAAAAAAATATATATATATATATATATATATATATATAAATATTTTTGCAATTTAAAAAAAATAATATATATTTTTTTTTTTCACTGTCCATAAGTTTACAACATAAATATGTATGGGAGTGATTCATAGTGCAAGCTTTACCGAGTAGGGAGAAGTAGACAGTTCAAGAACTAGTCAGATCTGTTTTTTAATACCAACTTTTGGATAATAATTTCTTCCGGTTATCATTGTGTTGTTAAGTTCTAATTAACAATATATCAAGACCTGGTTATCCACTAAATTACAGGTTCACTCACTACAACAATTAGGGACACAGCTACCTGTGGCCTCTAAATAAATTAGAACTGCATTAAATACCAGGAAATTTATAAAATAACACATGAGTTGGTAACAATAGAAATATATTCATTTCATATTCTCATGGCATAACACAATTTTACCCTACTCAAATGCTAGAAAAAATTAAATCCTACACTAATTGTTTTTTTCCTACACTTACTACTGTTTTTTTCTTGCCTAACTTCTCTATAAATACTTGAAGAAAAAATCCTTTTAATTAATTATTTTTGTATTTTTAAAAAAACATATCTGGTGTTTAGAAGACTGAATTACTGAATTAATTTGTGTTAAACACCCCAGCACAGTGTAGGGTGGTTTTAGTTCTACCCATCTCTGAAGAAGTAATTACATTTTAATAAATCTTGATTTGCAACTTGTGATGTAATATGCAAAATACAGACAAAAACAATTCAATTAACATATTAAAAATCAAAGGTAAAAAATATCCTTAATAACTTACTTATCAACAGCAACTAATGTATTAGTGTAGTTATCCCATATCCAAGAAATTGGCTCTCTACTTTCAAACATACTAAACATTACATAAAAAAAAAAAAAAATTAATGAAAACTATACTTTCACAATTTTAATTAATATAATTATTTTTACAAAACAAATGTTTAAGATTGTGCATGATTAAATAATAGAATTAAATAAATAAAACTGATTTAATGTAAAAATAAATAACTCAAAAAAAAGGCACTTCTCCATAAACATTTACAGCTGGACAACACAGTTAGTAAAATCCTACAAAAAATTCTGTTTTTTATTATTATTATTTTCACTCAAGTTATGACAACTGAATAAAAGGAAATGAAACACTTATACAAAAAAAAACTTCTTGTTTTAATAAACATAAGAATCAATGTAGTAACTGTACAAAACAGCCAAAATCAAAAATATTTCAACATAAATATCACAAATAGCTTACCCACAGTACAATTCTATATGAAAAATGTTAGTGCTTAAAGGCTAACCTTTAAATGACATACTTCTAAGTTAACTCATTAATTTAACTATTATATCTTTTTTCTTTGTCCTAACAATCAAAATAATTAAAAATTGTATTAATAAATATTATATTAAAAGTGATAAAATTACTTCAGTAATGTTACAGAAATCAGACGAAGTAAATAACTAAAACCAGATCCATTATATTAGTCAAATAATTTGTTTAAAAAATCAAACAAAATACAAAAAAGTAGATAAAAATACTAAAACAAATTAAATATTGTTTTGAAATTAAGTTTTTTTCTCTTGTCTGCAAAAGGTAATTAATTTTATTTTGGGTTGAATTTAAAGTAGTTTATAAATTGATTACAATATTTTTTTTTTTTTTTTTTTTTAACCTCCGAGTCCACAGTTAAGCATTACTTCAGAGGATGAGATGAATGATTTGTAGCATGTGTGAAAATGCCATGCCTGACCGGGATTTGAACCCGGGACCTCTGGGTGAAAGGCCGAGACGCTACCACTCGCGCCACAGAGGCTGGCTGATTACAATATTACTTTGTTAAATCTCTACTTATTTGCTATGGTGCAGTAAAGGGTTATCCCAGAGTAAATAAAATGTATCAAAATTTCAAAGATAAAGTACTGAATTAAGAAAAATAATAGCAGGGAATAAAATAAAAAATGAAGGTTTTAAGCCAATTTGCTGAAGAAATAATTAAGTTTTAATGAATTTTTTTAATTTATGTATTATTTTACAACAGGCTACACTAAATTATCACTTACATCTAGAAATACAATAATGTGTTAATAAATAAATCATTGTTTAAAATTTTATCTAAATACTTTGTCTAAAGCTGTGAATAACATAACTTATGTATATCAAGTTAATAAAAACAACTACCTCAATTAGAAAAAGAAATACTAGAAAAAAGAAATAAAATATTCATGGATATAGATTTACTGCAATAAATTACGCTACAAAATGGGTCTACTTTCTATTTTAGAAAAAGACGTGACAAAAATTGTAAAAACTTATTTACAATAAGCAATAAAAATCAATAAGCTATGTTTTGATAAAGTTTTCTATTGTTGTCAAAGTTTTTTTCTTGGTGTATTTAATCTGTTTAAAACAATCAATTAGCCATTGAAACACTCAATAGTGTCATACTTAAGAGTCTAACAATCCAAAAAAAAAAGGCTCATAACATTCTCTCTCTTTTTCTGTTTAGCCTCCGGAACCACCATAAGGTATTACTTCAGAGGGTGAATGAGGATGATATGTATGAATGTAAATGAAGTATAGCCTTGTACAGTTCAGGTCGACCATTTCTGAGATTAATTGAAACCCATCCACCAAAGAACACTGGTATCCACAATCCAGTATTCAAATCCATATAAAAGTAATTGTTTTTACTAGGATTTGTACCTTAGAACTCTTGACTTTGAAATCAGCTGATTTTCATCTACTTCTTTCCATGAGAACTCTATCTCAGTGGCTACATTTTCATCTGAATCAGAATCTCTGCTTTCTTTCACAGTACTGGAAATGTTCTACATTATTTCATTATTTTCTGGAATTTCCAGTCACTTCACTGAAATGGAATATGTCCTGGGAATCTTCCTGGACAATTCTGCGGTGTTTAATAATCTGTGGTGGCCCTCAGCCATTTATCAACTGCAAAGATGAAAATGCACTGTGAGTCAATTGCAGGTCATGCAAAGTTACTTCAGTGATCGGGATATGCTGCTCTGTGAGGGCAGTCATGAGGTAGGCAAGATGCTGTCCTAGGGTTGTCCCAAGGCAGCGTGTTAGGTCCTTTGTTGTGGATGGTGGAGTTTGATTCTCTTCTGTGGCTGAGTTTGCCCAGTGGTGCTGCATAGTGGCTTATGCTGACGATGGGCTCCTGCTGGTCAAAGGATGCTAACGGAGGGAGGTAGAACTCTGAGCCACTCAGGCTTGCAGGGTACTCGACCTGTGGGGTCAGCAACATAAGATGACGTTCAGCCCGGAGAAGACCATGATGATGCACCTCAAAGGCCGTTTGGCAGTGAATCGGTGAGTTCATGTTTCACATGTGTTATGCAGACCAGCACATAAAGCATGTTTAGGTTCAAAAGTACCTCGGGATGGTTCTAGATGAGAAAATGCAATTTAGGAAGCACCTTCAATACATCATGGAGAAGACCTGCAATGCCTACTTTGCTATTTGATGTGTGGTCAATCCTGATTGGGGTCTTAACTATAAGACCATGAGTATCCTGTATAAGGGCATCTGCAAAGCAATTATGCTATATGCAGTGCCCCAGTCTGGGCGGATAGGCTAAAATCCAATGGCTATCAGGATATATTGTTGAGGGCTCAACGCCTAATATTGTTAATGATAGTGGTAGGCTACTGCACAATTTCACAGGAGGCGATCTTGGTGATTGTGGGTGTGAAATCAATAGATTTGCTTGCATCAGAGAGAAAAGTGTTATGTTACCAAAAAGTAACACTGATGTTATTGTCAAAGTATTGTACTGATGTTATTGTCAAGTATTTTGATGTTATTGTCAAACCAAACAGCCATCTTTTCAACCAAGTTCATGATTAAATTAACATATTTGTTGATCAAACATAGTGGGTTATAGGCTGAAGTTCATCAATAGAATGACCCAACATGGTCAACCCAACTGGTTTGGGTTAAGCTCGAACCAGTTTGGATTTTGAGCAAGCTTCTCAACAGTTGATGTAGTTTACTTTGTTATGAGCATGGTGGACTGGGTGGCAGTTGGGTCGAGACACAGAAGGAACATTCCAGCGCTCATCTTCTTTGACATTAGGAATGCTTTGAACTGCCTGTTATAGTCGTCGGTCTTTTAGTTGCTCACAGATAAGGGGATTGAAGCCTACCTGAGGAGGGTGCTGTAGTCCTATCTTTGTCGAAGGACTATTGTTGCATCTGGTTTCAGTGGTCGGGCTAGGTTTACAGTCGATCAGAGTATGCCGCAGGATTCTGTTCTGGGTCCTGTATTGTGGAATATAATCTATGATGGGGTCCTCAGGCTTGCATTTTCTGGGGGAGTTGTTCCTGTTGCCCTTGCTGACAATTTGGTCCTGGTCATGGTGGTCAGGACTGAGCAGTTGGTGATGGACAGGGGCAATGTAGCTATCGAGCTAGTCAGTGGTTGGTTCTCAATAAAGGGTTGGAACTGGCCCTGGAGAAGATCAAGGTGCTGGTACTTGTGTTGAATGTATAATGTGTCTTGTAATATTATTTTACTTATGTTAAAAGGAAGTTTCTTTATCAGCGACATATGATTGCTTCCAATCTACAAATAGAATTCGGTATGTGATTATTTTATTAAAACGTTTCAAGGAATGTTGTTTAATTTATTTTTTAATGGTTTATTCATCATTTTTTCTACTTATCTATTGATGAATGTAAGTAAGAACCGATTGATTAATAACTAATTTTAATTGTAGCTGTGATTTAAAACCATTAGTTAAATAGTTACCCATGTCTGTTAATTGTATTTTTGGGTTAATTTTTTTTTGAACAAAATCTAAATAAATTTTTTTCATTACCATTATTTTTTATATTAAATGTGATTTTAAATTATTTGTTACATTAGTTACTGAGGTTTGTTTACTATAACTTTCAGCTGCATGGTTATTTTGTTGGTTAGAATTTAATTAATTCACTTAATTCACAGTAAAGAAATTAATAGGTGGTAGGAATATCTAGGCGGACTATATAGAGAGGAAAATTATCAGTTAAGGTTTTAAGAGGATAAAAAAGAAATTGGTTATAATCTTATACAAGGCTCTATTTTGAGGCTAGAATTTAATGATAATGAAGTTGAACATTGAAGAAAGAGGCTAGACTGCATCTATTTAAACTGAATACCTCTTATCTACATTATAAATTCATGTACATTTGTAACTCAAGAAAACAGTGATAGAAGATTGTACATTGTACAATCTGTACTGTACAATGTAGTACATTCTGCAGTTGGAAAATTAATAAATTTCAGTTGGTGATTGCATATTGCATGAGTAGGCTTGCATTGTTTTTAATCTGAGGATTTTGTTCTACATCCAAATTTTTAAAACTGAAAGATGTTTTCTTGAAGTTTTATGTGTATGTAAACACCTTGCATTTTTTGATTTGCCAACTTTGTTTTTATTTTTATTTATGTTGCATGGGTGTGGTGGCATTCCTATGGGTTTCTATTCCAACATCAACCAAATTCTTTAGAACAAACAGCACCCTCATGAGCAGTAAACGTACAGAATAATGTAGCCCTGATTTGCTGATGACATCTTATTGTACCAAGGCAACACAAGACAATGTGAACAATTTACAGTGTTTTCTGCGCACATGTATGTGCAAAATTAAATTATATGACTGAATATCAAGACAAAAAACAGATTTTCTTGAACAACCACTTAAAGCGTACACTTGAAAAAAAAAAGCCTTCAATGAAAACTTCTTCATAATACAGTCCATGTAAACTATCAATTTTAGAAAACATGGCCCTAAAATTGACTGCTCAACTTATCCATTTTATTAGAACATCATGTATGTAAAATACTTAGTACATACAACTGGATATAAGAAACATACTCATTGGCTCACTCTTGTCCAAAATATTTACAAATAAAAATAAAAGCAAACATGATTCATGTTTGCATTTATTGAAAAAATTACTGTACTACCATTTGTAAAAAAAAAACTGTATCTTATAAACTTTTAGTTTTATATTTTATTATATAAAACAAAACAAGAGAAACCATTGGATACAAAATACAATAGTTAAACATCACAGTATCTCGGGAATATATAAACTAAATTGTACTACTTATACAATGTTCGATAATGGATGAATAGAATATAGTATCAAACAAAAGTAAAATAAGTACAAAAGTATAATGAAATCAGTCCATAAGAACATTTCCAACCATATCAATGATGTAAATCACAAATTTTTCAAAGTTAATAAATACCCTGATATATTCTACAGCTGTAATAAAGGACTACACCTTTCTAAGTTATGTATTATGAAATTTACATACAAAAACACAGAGCAGTGATCTGCTAAATTATTTTCAATCAACAATTTAATACATTTTGTCTACATTATAAATTCATGTACATTTGTAACTCAAGAAAACCAGTGATACCAGAATGCAAAACAATGACGTAATCACTGAAGATGGTTACACAAGAGGCTGAAAGAATCATTTGATGAGTTTCTAAAATTTCATATTAAATTAGTTTGATGCAGTTTATTGTTAAAAATATTAATAGTTTTATATAACTAAATAGGATATTAGCAGGAAGTGAAATAATCATGTGTAACACACACACACACACACACACACACACACACACACACACACACACACACACACACACACACACACACACACACACCTGAATGGTTTATAATTTCATTTGGTTTATAGAAAAAATCAGTAATTTATAAAAAATAAAAGATTTAAAATAACAATCTAGAGTGATGAATTATCAAAATGCGAAATAGAATTTGTACGGTATGTTGAATGATGTAACTAGTGTTTTTTTTTTGCAAGAAAAGGTTCATTCTTTTATTTACTATTAAATTTTTATTTAATTTAATGCCACATTAATTAAAAACAAAAATTAATTTTTTTCTGTTAGATAATGAGGAGAAAGTATGACCTATGTCTGAACTACTTACTGACTTGCTGCATCCTTTTATCAAACAAGAATAATGAAAACCTCTGGTGCATTGTAATAGAATTTAGACTGAATTTTGTTAATTAGATTATTTTATTTAAAAATATATTAATATTTTTTATTTGTACATTATAATTAATAATTTTATTAATATACTTGAGTTCATTGTTATTGGTTAATGAACTATCATCTATAATTAATCATTAATTAATTGTTTTATTTACCCACACTATGTAGATTTCATAAATTCTAAGCCTTTAGTGTAAACACCTAGTACTTTCAGATGGTCATTAAAAATCCTATATAAGAAAATGAAAAAAATATTAAAAAAATATAACATATTAAAATACATAAACCAAGATTCAATGAAAATAGCTTAAAAATTATAAAAAAATCTGGATGCAGTCTAGCGTTCAGAAACATAAAAAAGCAAAGCAAATTAGTAAATACAACAGAGACCCCAAACAAAAACACTATGTTCATGTAAGATGGAAATTAAACTGTTCTAACTGCATGCTGTTGCAATCTCTATTGCTCATACAGGATACAATTTTAAACAAAGGTACAATGAAATCCTAAAGCCCTTACAGCAACATAAAATAAACATTTGCCAACCACCTCATAGACATGAACCCTAAGTACATCTACTTTGATAATAACCTTGCTATTCTAAATGTACAAAGTTAATGACCACATCTTAACACGCTTGAACAAAAAAAAAATTAATAGTTATGCTTAATCTTTATACTGACTAGACTGGATCACAAAACCGCAAATTTTATTATTGAATTGTAATTGTTTGAGTATAAATAATAAAGTTAAAATATGATAATAATTTGTTATGTGTTTAAAGACTTTTGAAAAAATAAACTGGTAAATGTTGACTAAGGTAGAGTTACTTCAGACTAATATCCAATTATATTTTTGTATAAAATAAAAATTGTGGAAAATAATTTTTTTTTAAAGTTGGGTTTTCTTGAATATTATTTAATAATATGGCCTCTTTAGAAGTCTGCTAGTTATATTCTAAAATATTGCCTGCAGTTGCTTTGGATAAAAGGCGTTAGAATACCCATCTATTTCCATAAGTATATGTCAAAAATTGTATTGTAATTCACAGTTTTAAGTTAACGACATTTCTACTGTCAAATCTATGTCAATTGATTGCATGGGTTGACAGAGTGGGTTTTTATGTTGTTCTCCCAGTACTTTATACATCCCTCTTACTTTGACTATTTGCATTCTCTTTATCCTTTGGGAAAAACCACCATAAATAACCATTTTGTGAAATATATCTATTCATTTTGAAATCTTTCCCTCAGTTTTGTGTGGAAAAGGTGTGTAGAGTGATTTAGGATATGAATTGTAGTTGTATTGAATAAATCAATGTATTTATATTTTTAATATTAACCAAAAAATAAATATATTGTACTTAAAATTTCCTTTTGCTTTTTTCAATGTTTATTTTTTCATAGTTTCCTTTAATATTATATTATTTTCATAATTTGGACTTTAGTAATGAAAAACTATTCATTTGAGAAGAAAAAAGAATTAGAAAAGTTAAAGTTTTGATATAAATATGATAAAATATTTTTAATCAAAATTAGGTAAAATAGAATGTGTAATGTACCTTACTTTTAACTTACTAAAAATGGAGCGGATTCTCAGTTTGATGTGTTTTGTTTTTAATATGTGTTTTTTATCAAATTTCACTGATTCCTTTTTGTTTACTATTCTTTTTTGTTTATTATGAAGTTCTTCTAGTGCTATGCCACCAGAAGATTTCATCATACACTTCGTTACTATACATTCCTTAATTAATTTTTTAAACAACAATTTATACAACCGTCTTGTTGATTGTTTGCTATCATCATTACTAAGTGATGGGTTGTTTTAGATCAATGATATAAAAACTGAAGTCATTCATTATTGAAAAGATTTTTATGTGAAAATTTGAGAAAATTAGTCATAAAACTGAGATAAAATGAAACAACCTTTTAAAAAACAAAAATAAAAAATAATTTTAATTCTTTCTTGTATTGACTTTTTGAAGTTGGCAGAATTAAAAAATTAAAAATTAACAACTACTACCTATTTACTAAACTACATTCTCTGCTGACTTTAGAAATTAAACAAAATTTAAAGAATTGAAAAAGTATCATATTTTAATTTTTTAGCACAATTATTTTTTTGTTTGATTTATTCCGCACTTTTTATTTAAAATTTGGTTAGACCTTAAAATCCCCTGCCTGTTTGAAAACTGACTGATTATGAGAATTGCAAACCAAGAATAGGAATGTGGAGAATACGAGTATGTTACACCAAGAGACTACTATTGATCTAGAGGCAAGGCCATCTAGAATGCAGGAGATTAGTTTTTAAAAATGTATGCTTAGAAATATTTTGAATGTCAGAAGGATATTATGCTACAATCCAACAATAAGCAATGATAATGGTAAGATAAAGAAAAATATCTTTTAAAATGTGTGTGTGAACAATATAATTTTTTGTTTGAAAACTATTATATGTTCTATTAGAAGACTTATAAAGGGGCCACCAGGGAAACCAGAGTATAAAAAAGGAAAAATATATTTGTATAAGAGTTGAATTGAGAATCTCCTCCTTCTATTGAGGATGAGGTTAACATAATACATTATTCCCATTTAGACAGCTTTAGTTCATACTCTCATGCTCTGTAATAGTTTTTTAATATCATTCATGTTTACTTTTTTTTATTAAGATAAAGGTAAAAGGTTTTGTGTTTTGAAGAAACCATATTTTTCATATGGTCTTTTTTAGATCTTTACGCATTAAAATGAAATTAAAATAATCTTGCAAAAATTGATTTCAAAATTAAAAATAAAGCTCTGTCAAAGAATTAAAACTATTTTTGTTGGTTATAATTTGATGTTTAAAAATGATGAACTGGAAATTACTGAATAAAAGTTCCACTGATCGTTTTACACTTATAACAGGTAATGATTTTAAATTGTTTGTAAATTCATATTAGCTTACTTTGAATGCATATTATTTACTTCATGACTATTGTAAACTAACAGTCAACTCAGTGTTGGCTACTCTCCTTTTTCACGGAAATATTCATTTTTGCTGAATTAAAATGTTTGAAATAGATTTTTGTGTATGAAGACCAGTGTTAAAAAAATTAGTTAATAGATTATTTTTAAGAAAAATTTTTATTTAGTTTTTTATACTCATATAAAACTATATGTGAGTAGTTTAAAACATTTTAATGAGTTAGTAATATAATTCAAATTATGACAGGGTATCTTGAAATTGTCAGAATATACATAAAAGTTATATTACAATGTTACTTAATTAGTTCAGTAACATTATAGCATTATTTGACTAACTTTACTTCCTTGTTACTTAATGCATTACTCTTTTACAAGACTAATGCATTAAATTTTGCGAAAAATTCTGAACATATGTTAATATCATTCAGTCTTTTCCCAAGTGGCATCAACTGCTGTAATCATTATTGTGAAATGTAAAAAAACAAACAATATATACTGAAATGCCTCCAACATTCTAAATTTTTGTGATTTATATTATACCCAAATGATTTTGAATAAAAAAATCTTGACTAAATATAATTATAAAAATAATAGAAAAAAAATTAATAAACAAATTTAAATTGAAGAAATTCATTATTTTAGCCTTGGTCTATTGGTATTTTACCTTACTTCACACCATTTATTTTCCAGAATTCTACACTTTGACATATTCAAGGTTTTTAAAACCTAGAGTCTAAAACCTGCAGTTTCTATGGTGCGAATGGTTGCATCGCAGCCTTTCATCCAGAGGTCCTGAGTTCGAATTCTAGTCAGGAATTCTAGTCATTTTCACATACTACAAAACTGTCATTTCATCTCATCCTCTGAAGCAATAGTGGTCTCAGAGGTTAAAAAAAAAGTTTTAAAAAACTTTAAGAAAGGAAGTTTATTGTCTTATCCAAAACCAGTACAATTATTAATCACTAATATAATATTTATTAAGTTTTTATTGGTTGATATCTAATTGTACTAGATATTTCAGTCTGTTTACATAATGCCAATAAATTCTTTTAATCAACTTAAATTCTTTTCATTATTCTACACATTTACTGGTGCAGTTACACTGATAATTCATTAACTTTTATTGTTGATGTGACTATAAATAAAAGTATTAAAAAAATGAAAAAAATTATTTAATTCCCTAAATTGATGTAAGATAAAGATTTATGGTCTTTTTCTTTTCAAACAAGTAGGCTTATGACTACATAATATATACGACTACATAATATTTATCTTTATTTCTAATATTATCCATATAAATACAATTATCTCTATTATTACTGAAGAATCTTATGTATGAATGTGTATGTGTGTGTGTGTATGTGTGTGTGTGTGTGTGTGTGTGTGTGTGTATATATATGTACATATATTTATATATATATATATATATATATTTATATTTATACACTTGGTGCATGTTATGTACTAATAGGTGATACCTTATCAGAAGTGATATTATATTATTGAATAAAATTATAATCTATCAGTGATATATTACACAACCTTCTTGAATTGGTGATATATATGATTAAGGTGAACAATTTAAAACTGAATCTCTACAAACTGAACACAGTTCTGGTATGTAACGTTTTATGAATGAAATGAAAAAAATGAAAATACTGTGTATAAATTAAATTCTGTATTTATATCAGTAAAAGTTTATATATTTAAAAAAATATATATTCAAAATGAGTGCCTTGCACAGTGGTACACTTTTATATTTGAGTGCACTATATGGAGAGTCACCTGAAGCAAATTGCTGTTGTCAGTGCTGTCAATTTCTTGTTAAATCCTTGTCTTTAGTTAATTGGTAGCAAGGGAATTTGATTCAAAACTCTATACTTCAAGTAGCCTCAAAGAAAAATATTGCGACCAGACAAATCTGGGGCCACTGTCCTTTGCTGACTGTTCATTCTTTTATAAAAGCTGCATGAATATGTGCTAGTGAATCATTTGGTATGTGCCATATTGCTCCGTCTTATTGGAAGAAGGTGTACTCTTTTTCACAATTTTTTAACTGAGTGTAGAATTCTTTGAAAATTGTATGGTACACTTCTGTATTGAGTTCTGTATTGAGAGTGTATTGTCCTCGCTATAAAGTTATCAGAAACAGCTCACCATACACTAATTTTCTGATTGTAAACTGGACTTCATCAAAAACACTCATTCAAAATTTTCACATCATTCAATACCTGTTTTTGTACAGATTAATAGACCAAGATAAATGAAACACACTGAATCAAGAACAGTTTACAAATGATAATGATTGATGACATATAACATACACATGAACTTTCTGCTCATCCTTTAAGCATTCTTTTAATCAACATTTTTCCTTTCATTGTATGTTTCAGCCTAATTTTACATCAGTCTTCTGAATTATTACAATTTAGCTCCTATTCTCATTAACCTCCTCATTACTTCTTCATTTTCTTTCTTTGTTTATCCAATTAACCTTTTCCAGTTCACCTCAGTATCAATGTTTCAAACTCCTCCATTCTTTCTTTTTCTCATTTTCTTAGTGTCTATGTTCACATCCATTCAGAAGTATAATACTTCATGCACTTCTAAAATTCTAACTCTATCTTATTACACTTTGAGTTATTTGAATGAACTATAATAATTACTGATCAGTAAATTATTATTAAGAAAAATAATTGTAGACTTAGTCAGGTATTGTCTTAAAAATAAGTGAATAAGTATTTAATATTTTAAGTAGTTTAAACAATTTATTAATATTCAATAATTTTAGAATTGCTATATTAGAATGTATTTCTGAAACATTGTATTTGTTACTCCTCTGAATGTAGAAACTAACATTTATGTAAAACATTTGTTTTTGTTAGCATGTTACTAAAATCTATTGTAATTTATAATACATGAGTAATAAATAAAAGCAGCCTGAAAAAACCAAACTATTCAGTATGCCATACTCAATTCCAGTTGTATTTGATTTGAATTCACCAGTGGATGTTAAAAGCAAGACAAATTATCTTTATTAAATTTATATAATTTAACATAGATATGAGCTACTTCTCTAATAATAAAATGCCATATTTCATTTAACTTAATTCACATAATCGAAAAACTTTTCCAAATATAAAAGTATACCTATTATTTTTCATTGCTTTTGAAACAATATGTAATATAGTTAATGAATTGAACTGTTTTTTGTTTTTCACTAACCCATTTCAGTTTTAAAAATTTATTCTTTTCAAGATAAGTAATATTCTAGAGTAGAACTTTTCAAATAATTTTTAGAAGCCTGGAAGATGGAGAAGGGTACTGTAATTTTCAATCCTGGCTTGATTACTCTAAATACTCGAATAATTTGAGTCTCCTTCAGCTGTTTAGGAAATATTCTGGTTAAAATTATATTTTAAATTGGCCTAATTCACATATAAAAAAAATCCTTTATAAACTAATAGAATATATTAAGAAAAGTTCTGCTGTGTTACATAGTCAGCCTTTCTGTAAAAAAGGTGTTTATTATTGTTTTCCAGTCAGTGAAACTTTAAAAAATTTGTAAGGTAATATTGTTTTCTTAATAAATTCACTCACTGTTTTTCTAATTGTTTTAATCTTGTGAATTTTACTTATTTTATTAACCCTTTAAAAGTGTGCAGTCTAAATATCTCCTAAACATGCACATTTATCCATAAGTTAAATCCCTAATCAACAGTATTTTATTTCCACTGTCAATAATGCCACACCCATTCAAAAATGACTAAAAAATTAAATGTGTAAACCTTATATTAAAAATGTATAAATTCTATTGATAATAATTTTTTTAAAGTCAATAAGTTTATAAAAATTTTTGAAAAGTGTGCAAAATTTTAAAGTTGCATTTTAATATTTGTAGCTACCCACTATTTAAAAAAAAATAAATTGCAAATTATTTTAATCTATTTGCAGAATTTTTTTTTGTCATTACCTGGCCATAGAATGTGTTGTAACTCTGTGTGTGGTTGTCACTATTAGTTTCTGTATTACACTGAATGCAAGTGTCTCATATACTTATTCAGTATATTTGAACATTTATTTATTATTTCATTCAGAATATGTGTACTGTTTGCATTATATTTTATAAATATACAGGGAGTTTATAAAAACTGTTTCAAGAATTCAAGGGATGGTCCCCCACATCAAAATAAACAAAAAAACTTTAATCAACTTATGTCCGAAAACTCTTAGTTTACCAACTATCTGCCATTTTGTATTTTTAACATAAAAATTGATTTCTCAAAAACCGTTAATCATATAAGCTGAAATTTTGTACACTGCTAGTGTACTGACAGCTTTACTTCTATAGAAATAATGAACTTGATCTCTCAATCCATTTCAAAATGGATCCATGTAAACGTTTTAATTGTTAATATCTTTGCAATCACTGGTTTATTTAAATGTTATGTTCTACAGAAAAAAAAATTTAAACATTTTATGACAAAGAAAATTACATCTTAATAAAACTTTAATAAAAGAAACTACATTAGCTGTTGAAAATGGCAGCCATGATTCAAATTACATGCCTCCAGCTGCTTTCTTATTGATTATGAACTCTTTCAAAGGTGTCAGGTGACACCTTTGAATCCTCTCAATCCCATTTAGAATTCTTGTGTGCAATTCTTCTATGGTGTTTACTGAGTGTTGTACACAATTGTCTTTAAATGGCCTCATAAGAAAGAGTCAAAAGAATTGAGATCGGGAGACCTTTCAGGCCATGATACTGGGCCTCCTTGACCAATCAATCTGTTTGGATATGCTTCATTAAGGTGATCTGAAACTTGTAATCTGAGCTGGAGCCCCATTGAGCATGAACCACATTTTGTTCTGTGTGTTTAGTGGCAAATCTTTGAGTAAAAGTGGAAGTTCAGCCATCAAGAAATGTAAATATCTTTCACCATTGTTTCAGGTAAATAAGTGGAATACCAACCCATACATTTACAGAAAACATATTGGTGACGATTCTCTGAAATGGCATAAGGGTTTTCAATTGACCACATGTGTTTATTGTGTGGATGTTAAGAATGGCCAATCTTGTAAATTTGGATCATTGTTAAAGAAAATATCATTCAAAAAATTTGGATTAGTACATTTTCAGATAAGCCACTGACATACTGAATTCAGTGAGTACAATCTCGAGGTAAAATAGCTTGTATTCACTGATAGTGATAGACATGGAATTGCTGCCCATGCAAAACCTTCCAAACTGTTGCATTATTAACACTGAACAAGAGCTCTCTGGAACTTTTTTTTGGGATGGTTAGATATTTCATCTAACACACCCCCCTCAAACATGGTTGTCCTCATTTACCATATTTTCAGGTTTTAAGCTTCTTGTGTCTATGAATGGATGAAAATATTGTGTGAGAAGGTAACACTCAATTGGAAAGGTGTTCCTGATACAACTGTCTCACCTCAAGGATGTTGCAGCATGTGAGACCATACTTTAAATGCATATTACCCTTTTCTAAGTTAGTATAATATAGTAACAAGTAGAAAAGCTTCTAGTAATAGGAAGTTTCAGAATAAGAAAGAAAGAATGAAGAATGCAAATCAATAAATATATATAAAAAGAAAAATCAAAGAATAGCAACAAAGAAGAAGTAATGGAAGGTCTTTTAGAATAGTATAGAAGGTTCAGTCAACAGACACCATTGTGCTTAAATGAACAAAAGGATGGGTTGGCCACTATTATTACAGGTCAAGCCCTAGGCCCAGAGGTATAAATACTGCCTAGAACCAGCAAGCAGATGTACAATGAGAAATAAATGCAAGGACAGTGTGTGGTAACATTCAAAATGAGTTTGCAGTAACAGTCAAAAAGACAAAGCCCACACAGTCAAAAAGTGCAGTGTAAGTAAACAGTGTATCATGTCTGTTTTCATACAGTGTTAATCTCTGGGATTAAGTATGAGAAGCTATTTGGTGAGTTCATTGTGAATATTGGGTAAGGTGAAGGGTAAGCTAGTTTCCTTTTGTAAATATTAGAAGTAAATAATTCTTATAAAAATGGATTATTGATTTTGTGATCATTACATCACAGTTATAATATAACTTGTTAATTTTGTGTTAATTTTTATTAGCTACTGGAAAGTTTATTGCAAAATCAGAATTTTATTTGAGACTTATAATTTACTTATTATGTACATGGTAAGTAATATGTATTATAAAAAAAATTCTGGGAGCAGAGCATTAAGAAACAGGGAAGTAATTTGAAGGAGGTAAGCAAGAATAACATGTAAAATACCAAATAAAGTTAAAAAAATATGGTTTCTTTATTTTTAAGCCCATGGGGCTAAAAACATGGGACAGCCCATGGGTGTAAAAACTATAGAGAAGGACAAACATTGAAGTATTCATAAAACAGAAAACTGAGGAAGTTTTATGTAGAATACATTTGTTAAAACATAACAAAGAGGGAAAGAAGAATAACATTAAACCAGGTTAAATGACAGATGGCAAAAAAAAATTTAAATAGGTTACCAAAACTCATGTGAAGTAGGTTATATTCTAAAATAAAATAAAACTATGTACATTCATTTGTTATGTTAGCTAAAACCAATTATCTTAATAGACTATTGTTTAACCGTGAAAATGAATATTATTGTAAACTGAGTGGCTAGTAAATGGCCATATTACATGGCATCCTATGATAAGCAGTAAAAGTCGGTGTAAACTTAATAATTTTATCTACTTTGTGTATAAGGATTAAATTTAAAAAATTAACAAATGGAAATAAAATTTTTCTTTAATTATGTTTCAGTAATAAATTATCAGCTGTCTGATATTTTAAAATTATTTCTGTTGAAATTTACAATAGCAGTACATCTTTTAAATTTTGCTTTAGAACTAAAGTTAGAGAGGTTCAATCTAACACAGCTGGCTGCTAAATAAACTAATCTACACCAGTCGAGGGAGAGTCCTAAGAAGACAGCTAGAGGTTTTAAGTGTGAAAAAAGAAATAGAACCCAAGGAAGAAACTCCAAGGAAAGTTCTTGAATTAGACCAAATAGAAACAAGAAAGTTAACTTTTGAAAACATCTAAAAGAAAGCTAAATAAAGGAATACAAAAAAAAAACTGACAGAAGTGTAAGAAAAGAGATATTTTTAAAGTAAATGAAAGGTAAATTAATTGAAGTAAAAGAAAATAGAAAAAGAAATGGTAGAACCATAACATTATGTGCCAGGAAGAATAAGCGAGGGGAAGTGGAGGGCCCCATCCCAACAATTTCTATTGTTAGATATTTATTGTTTTAAAAATTTGAATTTATTTAAAAAAAGAAACCAATGAAATTGAATGACAATTTTTAATTAATATGTAAAATACTTAAATTTAAAAAATTAGTTTCTTAATTAAATGTTCAAAATCACTGATTGCCTTTTTGATTATTTATATTCTCCTTAATTATTATTGCATGAGTGATTAGCATCTTTAAAAATATAATAAGTTTTAAATCTTTGAAAAAATTTGATTCATAAAAGCATTTAAATTACTGGAAATGTCCTGTTTCATAAAAATATCATCCTTCAGGGGATCACTATTCTGGTTTAGGTATTTAGAAAATCTGTGCTCATCCATCATTCTTTTGAGAATCTTCGCAGAAATTTGATTGACTTCTATTTTAATATGATGTCTAAAAACAATAGGATATAATCAAATTTATTTTACTAAATCTAGCTATAAAAAGAAACAAAATTACTTAGTAATTACATGATAATATTGATTTTTTTTTTAACTTCCGGGACCACCGTTAGGTATTGCTTCAGAGGATGAGATTAATGGTTTGTAGCATCTGAAAATGCCATGCCTGACCAAGATTTGAACCCAGGACCTCTGGATGAAAGGCCAAGACAGTATCATTTGCATCATGGAGGCTGGCAATATTGACCTAATTATCTTCTAAGTAACACTTATCAATTAATAATAAAAAAAGGTAACTTTTTAGTTAATTAAAATATTAATAAATTAATTATTAAACATGTAATCTACTTCATGTATAAATAATTTTATATTTTAATTATTGATTTTCATGTATTGGATATTACTATTAGTTCTTTTTGTCTGAGAAAGCTGGCCCAAATTTTATTTAACCATTTATTAATCATTTTTGCTTTAGAATCAACTGCAAATTTATCTACAATCATCTGTATTTTGTAAAAGTGATCTGTTAGTTTCTTCGCTAGCTGAATATTCTGTTACTCATTAGCATTCCAAATCCATTTGAAAAATGGTTGATATTTTAGCTCTACAAGCAAAATTATTCCTTCTGTTCACCATAATTACTGGGTGTTTAGTGAATAATATTACTCTCAGAGAAAGCAACTTTATTAATGCTTTTTACATCTAATGCTTTAGATGTCAGAAACATAAAAAGACTGAGGAGATGGTATAATGAAAAAAACTTAATTTATGCCTTTCTATTATAAAATATTATCTCTATTATCTACAATGCCTTAACTCTCAACAGGTAACATTGCTGATTATATTGAAGATCCTGAATATGATTTTCCCCCAGTTTGGATCTACTGTTATTCTTTATGATCATATACTTGTACAGTTGCTTTCAATTAGCTTGATAATAAATACTAAGCATATAGGGAATTTTTAATTTAAAAGTTTATAGAATAAAATTTCCCTTTTGATTATTATTTTTCTTTTTTTCTATTGCTTATGAATGTTGTTATCCATTGTTATTTATACAATTTTAAAATGTTGCAATTTAAAAGTAAGTTGACAGAAGTAAAGTCATTAAAGACCAAACTAGAGAGGTAATATTCAGTGTATTTAGTTATTTTAAGGATAATGAACAGCTAATTTCTGTGAATGTCGTTGAAAAAACAATGACTGCAACTGGGGTTAGTACAAGCTCTGTTTGAAGGATTTATCGTGAATCTAAAACCTGCCAATTGTCATTTTCCAGACCAAATATTAATAGAACAAGGAGAAAAACCAAATCAGTGGTGGACAAAATTGATGTAAATGATGTTAGATGAATTATTAATAACATTCACATAACTGAAAAGAGAAAACCTATTGTAGATTATGTTTACGGTATGTATAGATTATGAGTAAGGTTATTAAAGACCTAAGTTTTGTTGGAAGTAAAATGTCATTTTGCCATCTCATACAGAATTTGGATTTCAAATGGAGGAAAACTTGTAATAATAAGAGTAGATGCATTGTTTTTGAAAAATGTTATATAAGACTGAAAAGAATTAATTTTTTAATAAGTGTGGTACAGTATTGGTAAGATGGTCAGAATATTGTATACGTAGACGAGACTTATGTCCATAGCAATTATACAACCAGTAAAGCTTGGAGAGATGGAAGTAAAAAAGACTACTTTGCACCAATTTCTAAAGGAAATCCTCTAATTATAGTTAATGCTGGTGGAGAAGCTGGTTTTCCTCTGAATTGTTTGTTAATGTTTAAGTCAGGCTTGATGTCAACTGATTACCACGATGATATGAATTTTTTTAATTTTAAAAACTGAGTTGAAATGTTAATCCTCAACTTGGCAGATGAATCCAGTATCATTCTTGACAATGTGTCGTATCACAATGTGATTGCCAACCCCTCACCCAATTCGAATACCTGTAAGGCTGAAATGCAGAATTGGTTGAGGGAAAACAGAATTCCATTTTCCATTTCAATGTTAAAACCAGAGCTGTTTTAACTTATACAGATTGTGAAACCTAAACTTTTTTTTTTGTCATTTGACTGGTTTGATGTAGCTCTCCAAGATTCCCTATCTAGTGCTAGTCATTTCATTTCAGTATACCCCCTACATCCTACATCCCTAACAATTTGTTTTACATATTCCAAACGTGGCCTGCCTACACAATTTTTTCCTTCTACCTGTCCTTCCAATATTAAAGCGACTATTCCAGGATGCCTTAGTATGTGGCCTATAAGTCTGTCTCTTCTTTTAACTATATTTTTCCAAATGCTTCTTTTTTCATCTATTTGCCGATACCTCTTCATTTGTCACTTTATCCACCCACCTGATTTTTAACATTCTCCTATGGCACCACATTTCAAAAGTTTCTAATCTTTTCTTCTCAGATACTCCGATCATCCAAGTTTCACTTCCATATAAAGCGACACTCCAACATATACTTTCAAAAATCTTTTCCTCACATTTAAATTAATTTTTGATGTAAACAAATTATATTTCTGATTGAAGGCTCATTTTGCCTGTGCTATTCGGGATTTTATATCGCTCCTGCTTCGTACATCTTTAGTAATTCTACTTCCCAAATAACAAAATTCTTCTACCTCCATAATCTTTTCTCCTCCTATTTTCACATTCAGTGGTCCATCTTTGTTATTTCTACTACATTTCATTACTTTCATTTTGTTCTTGTTTATTTTCATGCGATAGTTCTTGCGTAGGACTTCATCTATGCCATTCATTGTTTCTTCTAAATCCTTTTTACTCTCGGCTAGAATTACTATATCATCAGCAAATCGTAGCATCTTTATCTTTTCACCTTGTACTGTTACTCCGAATCTAAATTGTTCTTTAACATGATTAACTGCTAGTTCCATGTAAAGTTTAAAAAGTAACAAGGATAGGGAACATCCTTGTCGGACTCCCTTAAACTAAACTAATAAAATATAAAATTGACAATATTTTTCAATCAGTGGATATATTATATTTTATTAGTTTAAATATTTTAAATATTTATCACAGACTGTACTGTGATTACTGCCTTATCATCCACAACTGAACCTGATAGAGGAAGTATAGTCGGAGGTTAGATGTCATGTAGGCAATAACAATACTGACAACACACTTGAGACTGCTGAAAAGTTTTTTGAGAAAAATTTGAAAACTTCACAGCTTCACAATGGCAATTGTAATTATGTAAAGGAAGTTGAAACAACTTTATGGAAAAATTAGTGTTTAGTGGATGTTGCTGTAGATGAATTAATTGTTAATTTACATGCTTCAGATTCATCCACGAGTAATGATTAAAAAATTTTGAGTGTTTAATTTAATTGCTGATATGTGCTTTTTTATAAATGATTTTTACATACTATTAAAAAAAAAATTGGGGTAGACAACCTAATATAAAGCTAAATATTGGTTAAGTTTTATATTTTGTTCTTTGTGTTTTTATATTTGACACTTATGTTTAATCTGTGTTCAAATTTTGTTAATAAAACCATTCGTTGTTAGTTAGATGATATTTTCCTTTATTATAATTAAAAATAAAAAGAAGAATTCTGTTCATGGTATCATTGATTACAAATCAGCTGTTGAAAAAGCTCATCTTAAACTCCCATATAACCAATACTACAAAGCTAATTGAAAGCAACTGTAGATTGATTTTGTCTTAATATTTGAATGTTTGTTTATAAATATTTAATGATTTTTACAGTAAAAAAAATAAATAAATAAAAAAATAAAATAATGTACATAGTATTGATCTGCATTATGAGATTATCAAATGCTTTCCAGATATTTAAAACCAATAAAATGTAAGACAGAATTAAAATGGAGGATTAGATTTGGAATAATGAAGCAATGGAAGTAGGGTTGCTTGAACAGTGCTGATTTGAGAGTGTATAGAAGTGGTGGGACTTTGACAAGAGAATGGGAATCTCATGTTTTTCAGAACCCCAATGCCATGCCACGTATTGAAACAATAATTAAGTGAAGTGAAAGGAAGAAAGCAAAAGCATTAGATACTGATTTTATAAAGTAAATTTTGAGTTAGTCATGAAAGAAGATATTTCTCTTAATATGTTGAATTCAGTTATTTATTTTTTTTACTCTGATATAAAGAATGATTTCATTTTTATGAACAATTAAAGTTATTATTATTATTTTGTTATTACAGTAACAATTCTGTTTTTTTTTTTTATTTTATTTTTTTACATATTCATAGATAATATGCTTTTGTGAGATTATATATGTATCTATCATCATTTTTCAACATGTATCTATCATCAAATTTTTTAAATTTTTACATGAAAATATTTTAAATATAAGAAGAATCATTCGACTAGTTATCACTGAACTATAAAAATTCGATTAGAAATGATGATTGCTAACAAATAAATATCTTTAAATTATTTAACATTTTTTAAAATCTTAAATTATTTAGAAAAATAATTGAATGTTTGGCAAGAAGAGCTAACAAAAGATTTAGAAAAGTAAGTAACACTGACTTTAAGTATAAAGCATGAGTATAAATAGTAGTGAGATTATGGATGTTACTTGTATATCTAATTGTAAAATGAATTTGTTAAATAATATTTTGCGATTAGTGAGCCATTTATAGGTATATCACTTCTTTTTACGATGATTCCTGTTTTGCTTGTGCTGCTCTGGGTGCTGTCTCTGGGAGGCTTTTGTTAATGATAATAATAATGTATATCATTATTATTGCAAGAGTAATAAAAATGCCCGCGATAAAACCCAACCCCACGTCTGAGCAATAACATCTATTTCAAACAGTTTTGTTTACAACTCTAATTGACTTTTAAGAAGTTCTGCATGGGCATCTTTTGTGTAACATAAAATGTTTTGATGATATTCAATTCCACATTACACATTACAAAGAATATTGTTTCCATTAATCACTCCTTATATTCTTCTTTTTACTTCATTGTTGGTGACAACTTTTGTTGTTTACACCCTGTCTTAGACAAACCTTCAGCAAAAGAAATCGAGTAGTGTAATGTCAGGGGATTGAGGTAGTCAGGGAATTTGTCCATTACAGCCAATCCTAGGTCAAGGAAATTGTTCATGTAGGTAGTTCCTAACATGTAAACCCCAGTGTGATAGTGCACTATCTTATTGGAACAACATGTTAAGTTGCTGATGTTCAATTTTTGGTACTGCATATTTCTGTATCATATCTAGATAACTAGTTCTAGTAACTGTTGGCTTGGCGAAGAAGAATGGTCTGATCATTTGATAAGCAGTCAGTGTGCAGTTGAACCACCAACTGAATTTTGTATGCATGAAGTTTTAGATGCTTGTGTAGAACCTTCACAATTATTGATTACAGTATTACCAGTTCTAAACTGGCATGGAAAGTTGATTTACTTGGGCTTCTCTGAAAAGTTTCTTTTACTCGATCCACAATTTCCTCAGAGATGGGAGATCTGCCAACAACTTTTTTGTGTATTACACTTACTATAGAAGGAATGAAATCAATCAAGTATGCAGATGATCGAGCTGTATTAGCTAAGTCAGAGGAACAGCTACAAGTAATGGTGGAAAAAATTCCAAGCACTGATGAAGAATTTGTAATGAAAATTAATATAAATAAAACTAAAGTTATGAGTATTAGCAAGGTAGAAGGTAAAGTTAAATTAGTATTGAATAGAAGTAATTGAACAAGTAAAATAATTTAGGTACCTAGCCAGTTTAGTACAATAGGATGGAAGCTGTAAAAGAAATAAGAAGTAGACTGCAAGGGAAAAGGAACATTTGAGAAGGTGAAAGGATTATTAACTGCAAAGGAATTACCAGTAGCATTGAGAAAAAGAATTGCCAAATTCTTGGTGTAGAGCATGGTGTTGTAGGATGTAAAACATGGGGAAAGAATGGTAGAAAAGACTGGAGAATGGTAGAAAGAATGGTAGGATGTAAAACATGGTAGAAAAGAAAGAAGGAAAATATTTGAAATGTTATGAGATGTAGCTACGGAGGAGAGCAGAGAAAATAAGATGGAGTGACAAAGTGGGAAATAAGGATGTACTAAGAAGAATAGGAGAGGAAAGGAAGATTTTGAAAACAATAAGGAAGATGAAGTGATCATGGATAGGACAAATTTTGAGAAGAGACTTACACAGCTTAGGATAATTGAAGAAAAGATAGAAGGAAAATGAGGAGAGGTAGAAGAAAAGTAGGAATGACAATGGACATAAGAAAGGAAAAAAAATATTGGCAAGTGAAAAGAGAAGCTCAGGGCTGAAAAATGTGGAAAAACTGTCCAGTTGAAACCTGTTGCAAGACAAATCCACCAAGAAGTAGAAAAAGAAGAAGACTCTTACTCTATGCTTAAACTGCTTATAGTAACATTTAATTGATTTTTATTGGGAAAATCATGACCATACTCTAAATGAAAACATCTACGACAGTAATAACAGATCTGCTTTCATGAAATTGTAGTATGCACATTGCATTCTCCTGCACGGTAGCCATCGCTCAACTGACTATCCCCTCTATCATTACATCGTGCCAATGGGTTCATTCAAGGTCATTAGTAACTCAAGTACCTAGACTAATGTGTGAAAAAATCAACGCACACTGTGCGTTGATTTTCACACATTCCTAAAATGCACTGAATAATTATTTTCATTCTGTTTTTTTTTTAATCGTTAATTATAAATTAGTTTCATAAAATTTATTGATATCTTATATTCCTAAACTTTTACGTAGTGGTTTTACTGAATCAGTATTCTTTTCCCTATACATTATTCTCATAATTAAATTTTTTGTAGTACATAAAAATCTGGTATTAATATGGTATTACTTTTAAAAGGATCACCCCATTCTGAAATGCATTAGTGAGTAAGAGAATTCATCAAGACAACATATATAATTCAATTCACTGTAAATTTGCTGTAATATTTGTTGAATTTCTAAAAATAATTGAAAAAATTAGTAATGCTTTTTTAATAACTTATGTTTTTATTGTTTATAACAATATGTATTGAAATACATATTTGTACTAAAGCTGTTTACATATATATTTATTTATTTAGTAATTGTTAGAGAGAACTTCCTTCTAATTTTTGGATTTGGACAGATTTGTTTTGTTCTCAGTGCCATTATGTTATTAGAAGAAAGGATAAGGGAAATGTGTGGTGTTAAGTGACTGACTAAAAGTATATTATAGTTGACATAACTCCCTCCATGCATCAATGTCTAGTTACTAACTTTATTTTAGGTGAAAGGAATCACTAAAAGGGATAAAGTTACAATTAAGGATGATTAATCTTTAATGGAAAGGTTTATACTTTCTTTTCTTTAAGAATACGTAAATCATTTTCAAGGGCAGTAATTTTTTAAAATATAATTAGCAAAATTATATATTATACATTTAGCTACATTTTATATTAAATTACAGAAAAGTCATCCGCTTTGCAACTAAACAATGGTTACTTATTAACAAAATGTGTTAAGTAATAAATAAAAATATTTATTAAGTAGATATTTTATATCAATTCATTAATCACATAAGAGGAGCATCCATCACAATCTTTGCAGAATCCTTTATTTAGCTTCCATTTTCTTGAATTTGTTTTATTAATAAAATTTCATGTAAACCTCCATTATGTACAAAAGTAGCTCAAAAAAAGTTTAATGGAGGACTGTAACCATCTAACTCTAAATATGGATAAAACTGTTTCATTGTGCTTCTCAGGTAAAAATAACATTTTTTATTTCATAAATATAATTTCCATTAATGATAACGATAGTAATTTTTGTTGCTCACAAAGGAAAAGTTTTAGGTGTTTTATTGATTAGGTGATTTATTAGATAATGACAGTTCTTATGGAACGATCAAATTAATTTCATTTATAACAATTAAGCCATTGTTCTGAACAAAACGGTACAGCTTAATAAAATACTAAGCCTGTTGTCATTATTAAATATTTATTATGCCTTCTTATATTCATGTATAAAGACATATCTTGGCGCTCTCTCAAAGAATGAGAACACATTCTTAAGGTATAAAAGTAAGTTGGACTATTAGATCATTATCTTGGGCTCATAAGTATGAATTGTGTATAACTATATTTAGAAAATTAAATACATTAACTTATCCTTTATGTTTATATTTATGAATTTGCAATTTTTGCCAAAAAAATGATCATATATTCTTAAAAAATAACAATATCCATCTTTACCAAACCAGGCAACGGAACTGTTTTCGTATAACTCTATAACTATTTTCAATGGAGCTTTCGGTCCATCCCATTGTGATATGCCATCTTATTTTATTCATGATCAGATTATTTATTCTTGATTTCAGCTAATTGATAATTATAAAAAAATAATTTTATTAATAGGTATCACCAAAAATTTATTTAATTGTATCAGTTTTTTGTGGCAGCTATTTAACAGTTGTTGAATTTTACAATTCATTACTTTTAACTAGAATTTGCATAAAAAAAAAATTAAAATTTGAAGAGAAACTATTAATTGTTATAGTGTGTAAAATTGATAATTTTCAAAGGATTAAATGGCCATTATTTCCCAAATCCATGTACAATGTATTTGTATATTTTTTCTTTTTAATGAACAAATTTTTATTTATGAAGAGGTTAATTATGTAAATTACAATGAACTGTTCAAGAGTCTATTGTAATGAAGTATGAATAATAATTTTCATTAGAGTTATCTTGTACAAGTCAGTGTATGTGTATGAGGGGAGTCATGTGGTCTGTTGTTGTTGTTATGTTAGAATACAATAGCTGGATTGTGATTGTGATGGTATCACGATGGAGGGACAAAGCGTGCTCTGGTTGCAGATTAGTGCCAGTCCATCAGTGTACAATACACACCATTCTTCTCTATATTAACGTTATCCTTCCCATACTGATTATGTTATCTTGATACAATTATGATGTTGCTGCTGCTCATATTACTCCTTGCCACGTGATTAGATACTTCAGCCTAATACATTAATATACATTGTAATTATAATTTTTCTGCGATTATAACAAATTATTTGTAAAACTTATTTCTAAAAGTTTTTAAGTTGACGGTCTGGGTTCTGAAATAGGTGGTCTGGGTTCTGAAATAGGTTTCTTGCCAATATATTTTACTACAGGTTCAAAAGTGAAAGATGAAGTCAAACTTTGAAAAGTTTTATAATTGCTACACAATTTTTTATATATATTTTATGATACATAGCAACTTTTTTAGGATATTAACTGAGTTGAGTAAGCAGTTTGGAAGTTTATGAAGCTTTTTAAAAAAAATTGTATGAGACTATTGTTCCAAAGAAATTATTTCATAATAAATTACATGTACCAAGTGGTTTTATGTTAAATTACATAAAAAAATACTAAAAATATTATTATTTTTTTGTCATCAGTCATTTGACTGGTTTGATGTAGCTCTCCAAGATTCCCTATCTAGTGCTAGTCATTTCATTTCGATATACCCTCTACATCCTACATCCCTAACAATTTGTTTTACATATTTCAAACGTGGCCTGCCTACACAATTTTTTCTTCTACCTGTCCCTCCAATATTAAAGCGACTATTCCAGGATGCCTTAATATGTGGCCTATAAGTCTGTCTCTTCTTTTAACTATATTTTTCCAAATGTTTCTTTATCTATTTGCCGCAACACCTCTTCATTTGTCACTTTATCCACCCACCTGATTTTTAACATTCTCCTATAGCACCACATTTCAAGAGCTTCTAATCTTTTCTTCTCAGATACTCCGATCGTCCAAGTTTCACTTCCATATAAAGCAACATTCCAAACATTTACTTTCAAAAATCTTTTCCTCACATTTAAATTAATTTTTGATGTAAACAAATTATATTTCTGACTGTAGGCTCATTTTGCCTGTGCTATTCGGCATTTTATATCGCTCCTGCTTCGTCCATCTTTAGTAATTCTACTTCCCAAATAACAAAATTCTTCTACCTCCATAATATTTTCTCCTCCTATTTTCACATTCAATGGTCCATCTTTGTTATTTCTACTACATTTCATTACTTTTGTTTTGTTCTTGTTTATTTTCATGCGATAGTTCTTGCATAGGACCTCATCTATGCCATTCATTGTTTCTTCTAAATCCTTTTTACTCTCGGCTAGAATTACTATATCATCAGCAAATTGTAGCATCTTTATCTTTTCACCTTGTACTGTTAATCCGAATCTAAATTGTTCTTTAACATGATTAACTGCTAGTTCCATGTAAAGATTAAAAAGTAACGGTGATAGGGAACATCCTTGTCGGACTCCCTTTTTTATTACGGCTTCTTTCTTATGTTCTTCAATTATTACTGTTGCTGTTTGGTTCCTGTAAATGTTAGCAATTGTTTTTATCTCTGTATTTGAACCCTAATTTTTAAAAAATGCTGAACATTTTATTTCAGTCTACGTTATTGAATGCCTTTTCGAGGTGTATAAATGCCAAGTTTGTTGGTTTGTTTTTCTTTAATCTTCCTTCTACTATTAATCTGAGGCCTAAAATTGCTTCCCTTGTCCCTGTACTTTTTCTGAAACCAAATTGGTCTTCTCCTAACACTTCTTCCACTCTCCTCTCAATTCTTCTGTATAGAATTCTAGTTAAGATTTTTAATGCATTACTAGTTAGAATAATTGTTCTGTATTCTTCACATTTATCTGCTCCTGATTTCTTTGGTATCATGACTATAACACTTTTTTTGAAGTCTGACGGAATTTCTCCTTTTTCATAAATATTACACACCAGTTTGTATAATCTATAAATCGCTTCCTCATCTGCACTGCACAGTAACTCTACAGGTATTCCGTTGAGTGATGTTGATATGGCCGTTTAAGTCATCCTGGTTTATGCCCTTAACAACTACTGAAAGAGCTGGTGCTCTCTTTCAGGAATCATTCCTTAGTCTGGCTCTCATCAGATACCTCTTCGATATGGTTGCACCTTCGATCCAGCTACTCTGTATCACTCAGCACTCAAGCCCCCTGACCAACGGCAAGGTCTCATGATTCATAGAGGGAGTTTTAGAGATTATGAACAGTTTTAACACAAATAAGAAGACCTGTGCATGAATTATGCTGTACCTATTATCTCAAATGATTGATTTAAATAATATTAAGTAATATTTTTTATTGATTTAATTATTTTCATACTATTTTGCTTATAATTTCATTTGGTTTATATTGTTATAATATGAAACATGCTCATAAATATTGTACTAATAATATTAATAACCTAATTTACATATTTGTAGTAATTTAATTATGGTTTCACTACTATTATATGATTATATATTGGTTTATATATTAGGTGCAATAAGACACCAGTAATAATTTATTGATCTTGAGGATTAGGGTTTCCTAGATTTATAATTGTTTAAGATTAATGTGAATTTCAAACTATTATAGATTAAAATATTGAATCGTATTATTTATTTAAGCAATATGTTGATTATTATTATTCAAAATACTATTATGAGATTTTTAATTAATTTATTATACATTTGTGTAAGTACTATTAATATTATATCAAAAATAAATGTAAATACCATTTCAACATAAATATTAACAATTTAGTTATATTCTTGTTCATTTATTCACAATTAAACTTGTTTGTTATTCTGTTTAAATGCAACATTATGGATTATGTTATATATGAGACTTATTGTAATTGCAAAAATCATATGATTCATGTTATTGTTTGTATTAGTCTCATTTACAAAGTTAAACTTAAAAAAAAAAAAAAAAAACACATGCTTTATAGCGGGCAGTTATATTAAGACTGAGGTTTCATTTGCTCCTTTTTTATTACAAGGAGGAACTTTAAATTTTAAAATAACAATTGTTACTTTTTTTACTTTCTTGTACAAAGTAAAGGAAGTATTGTAATTGCTAAAATTTCAGTTTATAAATATCCTTTTTCACCATCCCTGACTACATTTTGACTAGTTCCAGTGTGACATCTGTACATACGTATGTACGCACATGCTGTATGCAGAAATAAGCCGTCATTGAGGGCTTTTCAACGACATGTCATAAGTGGTACTTATTTTCATTGGTTCCAGAGTTATAATCAAACAGATTTTTATTAATGAAATATTTGGATCTTACAAGGATAAGGCACGAATCCGACTTCATTTCCTTTTTTTGTAACTTTTCTTATTTAAATATATTGATTTATTAATAATTATTAACCTCTGATTGTAAAAAAAGTTTTACGATAAATAATAATTCAATAAAAAAAATATATACATATGAATAAATATCAGAAGTTATCAATGAAATAAAAATTTATGTACTTTTCATTTTACAAAAATGTGTATATTTAATTTAATAAGTGTGCAAGGAAGTCATGTGTTATCCACATAAGATTTTTATCTTTTTCTGTTTGGCCTCCAGAACCACCACGGAAAAATGAGGATAAGTATGAATATAAATGAGGTGAAGTCTTGTACAGTCTCAGGTTGATCATTCTTGAGATGTGTGGTTAATTCCTGAGATATGTTTATTCGATTTTTCAGGTAGAAAACATGAAATCGTCAAGAAACCACTCTTTATGTAACGCTCTGAAAATTTCAGTATGACTTCATTTTACTTGGGTAACTGAAATCTGGGCGAAATTTTATCCTAGCCATAATTAGATAACAAGCGTTTTCGGACATATATTTGTATGAAAATTTTTTCTTATTTCAAATTTTAGAATCAGTTCCCAATTTTTATCCCTTTCAACTTGAATCACTCTATATATATCAAAAGTACTACCCTTCGATCTTTACGAAATTGATGATTTTTTTTTTTTGTATGTACAAAATGATATATATTCCTTGAATTTATGTAATGAAAAGTAATTCAACATAAAATATATCAGGAAAAAATAACTTTTGGTTAGCCGGACAAGCACACTTAAGCAATTCGTTACATTAGAGATGATCTGGCTCGGACGGTCCGTGACAATGAGATTTACGACGTTAAGGTTGGGGTTCCGTGATGTATGCAGGAGAACGAATCTTGAACGAGAATGTCCGAGTCAATTTATTGTACTTATACCGTACACATTACTAGTCTCTGACTTGTCATCTTTTAATAGTTTAAAAAAAAAATACATATATTTAAGAAATTGAAAGAAAATAATTATTGTATTTTAATTGCCCGGTTAAATTACTATTTGGTAAATTACTATTATTTTTAAACATTATTATTAGATATAAGTAATTATTCGGAAAGTGTTGGGTTCTTATATATATATTTTACTTTAACCGATTAAGTAATGACACCTATTTTATATTATAAATGAATCCAAATGTCATGTGAACAATGGAAGCGTTAAAATTTTAATTGATAGAAAAGAATGTAACTTTGAAAATAGCTCTGATGACCAGTCTAAATTAGAAATTAAAATTTGAGATTTAGATTTATTTTTTAGGCTTAAATTCTAATGCACTATATACTATAGTTCTGGCTCGATTAAAAATCTGTTCTTAATATTATAAACTAATATTTTTTTTATTCAGATTAAGTTTAGAGAAAGAAATGAAGTAAACCGTAGAGTGAATAAACAGTACGTACCCCCCTAATCGTTCGGATGTGAGTACATTCTGATAGCTAAAAATTATCATAAGCAAAAATAAAAAACGTGCTTTTGTAAATTCTTTAAAAATTAATGTTCAGAAAGGTATACTGTACATGACTTAAATACTTTTGAGTATACTTACTACGTAAACCTGACAATTGGGAGTGCATCCTTTTACTTTCCTGGCGTCATAGTTTTAGATATATTTGCTGCACGAAGGAAAGTATGCTAATCAGTCAAAAAATGGAGTATGGGTTTTTTTTGTAGTTATCGATGTTTCATGACTTAGAGACCCCCAAGAAATAACAAAAAGTTGGGGATAATGTTCGTATGTAAGTATGTACGTGCTTTGGCGTATTTGAAGCTTAATAATTTTTGACTGGATAAACCGATTTGTCGCACTGATTTGTCAAAAAAAACAAAGTATAGCGCATCCTACAGAAAGAAAATCTTTATTCTCTCCACCTGCAGAAGAATTTAACCTTCAGAAGGTTAGAAAGATTATCCCAAGCGGTTAACTTTGTGTCACTGGCTTCTAGATGACGCCGACTAGGTAAATTCAATTTTAATTACTGTTGAAGTCACTTTACGAGAAACGGAGTCTTCAGTTCTAAAAGCAGTCATTTATGGAGCGAAGACAATCCACATGGTACTGTGGAAACTAGTTTCCAACATAAATTTCACGTTAATGTTTGGTGTGGCATTATTTATGACAAAATTCTGGGATCATTTGTTTTCAATGAAAACCTTACGGGAGATTTATAGGTTCGTTTCCTGAAAAATAATTTTCCGTCTCTTTTGGAGTATGTACCTTTACAAACTAGATTACGAATGATTTTCCAGCAGGATGGTGCAACGCCATATTTTTCTTTAGTAACTAGAAATCACTTGAATGCTAATTTCTAAAACTGGTTTGGACATGGTAGAACAGTTGATTGGGAAATACGATCACTTGACTTAATGCCACTAGATTACTACATTTGGGGTCATGTGTAAATGATAGTATACCAAGAAAAAGTTAATACTAAAGAAGAGTTACTCATTAAAATACGAAATGTTATTGATTTTATACGAAACGATTCTGATAAGGAAAGCAACCGGAAATATTTTACGTCGGGCAGACTGCTGTGTACATTGTGAGAGAGGGAATTTCGAACAGTTACCGTAACTGAGGTTTGTTATTCTTTTACTATTTATCATTTCATATATTTTATTTTTTCTTTTGCTATAGTAAGAATATTGTTTATTAGGTAAAGAAAGAATAATACGGGTTTCTTCTATTTTTCGTCTGTTTTGTTTCAAAACTGATTTTTAAAAGCTTTTATTTACTTTTTATGGGCTGTAGTATTTACATTAATTTTGTGAGGATTAAATTTTCTACTAGTTTGTTACTAAATCTTCCGGATTTATTAGTCATTTAACAAAGCTATTGTACTGTAAACATAAAAAAAATTGTTTTTCGACACCCAATTTTATGTTTTATGTTGGATATCTTAAAAATTATTAGAGTTAAAATTCTGGAACCTTTTTCATCCTATTTCCAAGCTCAAAATATAAAAAAACAACCACCAATTTTACTAATTAGTTTGGATCCCAAAAATTACAGTAGGCTTCTTTTTATTAGAAAAGCTGAAATCTGGGCGAAATCTTTCGCTAGTTGAAACTCGAGAACAAAGCGTTTCCAGACCTATATTTATATTAACCTTTTTCATTATTTTCACATGTCCTGAAAGTTTCTTCTTTCTTCGTGAGACACTTTATAATATATTAAGTATAATATATACTATTATATATATAATATATTACTTTATAATATATAAAGTAATATATATATATATATATATATATATATATATATACATACACAAGGGCGTTTCATAATGTTCTTCGGAGTTTCGAAAATTCATTAACAAAAAACTATTTCACTCATAAGAATAAAACAAGTACTGTACGAAAGAGTACTTCAGATAGTTTTTTTCCACGTATACTAGACAGTTAGTAAATCATTTGTTCGCTAGGCGTCGACAGTAGAGAAAATGGCTGCCACGGGAAGCGAGAAGTCGTTTTGTGTGTTAGAATGTCCCTTGTCAAAGTCAGTAATTTCTGTGCAACGTGCGTTTCGTTTGAAATTTCATCAGGAGCCCACCAAGTGACAATTCAATTCGTGCACGGTATAAACAGTTCAGTGAAACCGGTTGCTTGTGCAAGCGAAAATCAACCGGTCGTCTTCCATCAACCTCAGAAGTCAATGTCGAGCGTATGCGTGCAAGTTTCATTCGCAGCCCGTCAAAATTGACTGCGGCTGCAGGTAGAGAATTAGGAATTTGGAAAACAACAGTGTGGAGAGTTCTCCGTAAACGTTTATTATGCAAACCGTACCGTCTTCAATTAATCCAGCGTCTTTCTGATGGAGATAAAACACGTAGGCTCGATTTTTGTTTACAGTTACAGGAAAAGATGTCGTTAGATGAAGGTTTTCTAAACAAGATAATTTTCAGCTATGGAGCTACTTTCCATATTAACGGCAAAGTAAACCGTCATAATGTGCGAGTTTGGGGAACTGAAAACCCATACGCTTATGTGGAACGCATTCGGGATTCTCCGAAAGTAAACGTTTTTTGTGCGATCTCTCGTGAGGCAGTGTATGGGCCGTTCTTTTTTATGGAAACGACAGTAACAGTGGATATGTTACAATTATGGCTTATGCCTCAGCTACTCAACGACTTCATTTTCCAGCAAGATGATTGTCCTGCCCGTTTTCACAACGAGGTTCGACAGTACCTTAACACAACATTACTTCGGCGCTGGATAGGACGTGCGTCTGAAGAAGACCAACACATTATGCTGTGGCCACCAAGATCACCAAACCTCACGCCATGTGATTTCTTTCTCTGGGGTTACGTGAAAGATAAGGTGTTTATCCCACCGATGCCGCACGATATCGCTGAGCTAAAGGATCGCATAATCAATGCGATCAATTCTGTCGAAAATGACATGTTAGAACGAGTTTGGCAAGTGCTAGACTTTCGTGTTGATGCGTGCCGTGTCACCAGAGGAGCACATATTGAACATTTATAGATTTTAACAAAAACTGTTTGAGTCCCTGCATCATCTCGTACAACATTCATTTAGGTAAGTGAAATACTTTTTTGTACTGAATTTTTGTAACTTCTAAGAACATTATGAAACGCTCTGTATATATATATATATATATATATATATATATTAAAAAAAAACAATTTTTTTCCGATTTTGACTAGCTAAAAAACCGAAAACCAACTTTCATTTAGCTTTCTATTTTTTCTGAATGTTTTCCTTTTCTTTCTTTCGTCAATTTTAGTCCTCCTTTTTTAATTTATATGTACTTTAATTATTTCTATTATTTCATTTTGCAATGAATTGTAACAGATTCTGATGAAGGTGCATTTTCCCGTAATTCCCTTGATCCATCCAGGCTAATTCTGAAGTAGTCCGTATTTCTATCTCTGGAGTAAAACATTTATCCATTTCTGACGTGATCGTTATGGTGTCTTATTTTAACTATGATTTATTTACAGATAAGTATATTATTTATTTATGATTGCATAACTCATTGCTTTTTATTAGCCCTTCTATTGGGCAATCAAAATTATTTCTTGGTTTCTACGAACAGGAACGTTTTTGTCCATTTATAGTATTGAGCTTTTCTTATTTTTCTATCATTTTTATACTGATAATTATAATACCAGTATAACAATTCTACTAAAATGTTCATTAATATTTTACGTACTCTAAATTCTCACACTTACCCCAAATTTTAACTTTTTGCTGTTAGTTTCAAGTTCACTGAATCTAACGGTTACATTACTCTTTGAAGAAAAATAAAAATAGATTTGTCTTCGTTATCTTGTTAAACTCTATTTACTGCTTCACCGCCTCTCCCAGCATCTGTAGAATTATTCGGTTTAAGAATTACATAAAATTAGTATGGAAATGCTGATTTATCTTTAAATTCACAGGTCTTCCGTAATAAATGACTGTTGCTGGCTGCACAACTGTACTTTTGCAATCGATAAGACTATACGGTTGATCTATCTATTTTGTCTTAAACAGGTGTTGGTCTCATTCTAAAATTAATCGGTTTACTGGTGTTCAACTATTATTGATATTTACAGAGTAATTCAGGAGGAAATGGAAATAATTTGGGAACTGATTCTAGATCTTGAAATAATTTTAAAAATTCTTAGAAACATATGTTCAAAACACTGTTGTTGAGTTACGGCTACAAAATATTTCGTTCTGATTTCAATTCTCTCCATGAAATATTAGTAGGTCATACAAATATTTTTAAGGCGTTACATAAGGCGTAAACTTGATTGTTTCTTATGTTTTTTGATCTGAAAAATAGAATAAAACAGGTTCCAGAGTTGTATCTTACGTAGTTTTCATATATCCAACGTAAAATAGAAAAGTTTAGTGACGAAAAACACTTTTTTTTAGGTTTAAATTACAATAACTTTGTTAAATTACTAATAAACGTGTAAATTTTATTATTAAAACTTGTAGAGAATTTAAATTTTAGAAAATTGATGTAATAAAGTCTATGAAAAACAAAAAAAAATCAGTTTCTATTATTAAAAACAAAACTTTACAATAAAATGTTATGATAATGTAAAAATTAAAAACACCTGTTCTCAGTACAATAAATTTCGACCTAATTAAAATACTTGTAATTACAATAAAAAAAATAATAATTATTGGAGTTTATACTATAGTAGGCCCTAATTTACAATATTATTATTTCAACCAGTTTTTTCCAGCTTTCTGCCAGATCTGGGTTGAGTGTACATAACCAAATGCAATTACTGCTACCGGCTTGGCAAGCCTATAACTGCAAATGTAAGTATAAATGTACCGGTAACTACGTAGTCCTGAACAAACAGAGTAGTGGTCGACCACTACTGAGATTTGTGGTTAATTGAAATCCAGCCACCAAAGAACACTGGTATTCACAGTCTAGTATGCAATTCCATTTAAAAGCAACTGGCTTTACAAGGACTTGAACCTTAGAACTCTCGACTTCGAAAGTCAGCTGATTTTGCGACGAAGTGTTTAAACATTATATTCAAAAATAAAATAATATTAAGTAAATTAAAAAAATGTCTGTTCAATAATGGGCAAAGCGGCTCAGTAAAAGTAGATCTAAGCGCGGGGTTCGTGCTTTCGCGAATCTGTTAGCTAGTTCAGAGGGTAACGATGTAGGACATTCAAGAAGTCCGGACGAGGTCCGTAGCGAAGGTAAAAACTGACTTTAAAAAACATCGACGTAAATGTCTACCGAGGCATTTACATAGGGGGCATCCCAACGAGGCCTGGCTTATTACTGTGAGATGTAAAAAGTTAGAGGGCAAAAGACAACTCCTGTTAAAGCCCATCAGGGTAGGAACTGGGGGGGGGGGGGGCGACTGGAAGCGTCAGAAGGCGGGTGTCTTCCCATATGGGGTTGGGATGTTCAATAATGGGCTTCCTGTGGGGGAACTGCGTATGAGGCTATGTTTGTGAGGTGAAGCGAGCGCTTCGTGAGAAGCATCTTTTACTTAAGAAAAAGGTAACTCATTTATTAATGTGATCTGTACATCTTCATTTATGTTAATTATATAAAACTACACCTGTTCCTGAAATATTTTTCCCCAAAAAGGAGTGTATGTATTTAGGGTGTACGTATGTATGTTTGTTCCACCGTGGCAGCTCAATGGCTGAACCGATTTAGATGTATCAACCTTCATTGGAATCCTTACGTTACCGGGAGTGTCAAATATATATATGTTTCAATAAATTAAAAAAATTATAAGAAATATGCTATATACAAATATCTTTAATTATCCTATATTAAAATATAATGTTTTTTTGGTATTTGTGTTTATTAATTTTTAATATATATTTATTATAAATATATATATATATATATATAATATATATTATATATATATAATATATATATATATATATAATTATTAATATATATTTTTAATATATTGTATAAATAAAATTTTATAATTTATATTCTTATAATTTAGTATTAAATTTGCGTTAATTTATTTCGTTGTACGAAAGGAAGTATTGTGATCGCGAAAAATTTCGGTTTTGGATTTCAACGGAAATATCCATTTTGACAAGTTTCGGCGTGATATCTGTACGTACGTGTGTGCGTAATTATGTATCTTGCATAAATCAAACACGATTAGCCGTAGAATGTTGAAATTTTGGATTTAGAACTATTGTAACATCTAGTTGTGCACCTCCTCCATCGATTGCAATCGACTGGACTAAAAAAAAGTGTCAAAAAAATACCAAAATCCAAAAACATGTGAATTTTTGACTTTTTCTTAACTGCAAAATAAGCTCTCATTGAGAGCTTCTCAACGAAGTGTCATAAGTAGTACTTATTTTCATTGGTTCCAGAGTTATAGCCAAATAAAATTTAATTAATGAAATATTTGGATCTTAGGGGAAGACACATCGGTTCGAATCAGACTTCATCTCCTATTTTTTTTTTTTTTTTTAATTTAAATATATTGATTTATTAATAATTAATTATTAACCTCTCAATTCAAAAAAAAAATTACGAAGAATAATAATTCAATAATAATAAAAAATATGAGATGTTTTTAATGGAATAAAATTTTATGTACTTTTAATTTAAAAAAAAAAAAAAAGTGTAAATGTATTTAATAGGCGTACAAAAGGAAGTTACGCATTTTCCGCATCAGATTTTTAAAAATATTTATTCCTTTTTTATAATAAAAATTTTCAGCATAAGTACTTTTTTTCTTAATGAAAGTATTTTGGAAATCTTAATAATTTCAATATTTGAAAAAATTTAATTTACTTTGTTACTATTTTGTATGCAAAAAAAAAAGTTAATCAAAAGTACCTGGAAAGGAGGTACAAAATATTCCAGCAATTCATCCAGAATAATTTTTTAAAAGAAGTAATATTATATATAATAATATTTCACACATATAAGTGTGAAATCGCCTATCAAAGGCTGTTAAAGATGTACAAGCCGTATCAAATCTTTCTCACCTAGACGTTCGCATTTATCTTTATTTAGTTACACGTAGGTTATTTCTTTTTAAAGATACCATCTACGCATTATAACCTCATCATAATCTGAAATATATTATATATATATATATATATAGCTTAGATCTGAACATTTTTTTAGCATTATATATTATATCTGAATAAATTATAAAATGTTTGACGTAATTCATTTTTCACATCTTCTGTCACCGTTTAATGTTTATAATTCTTTCGTTAATGTCTGATTTAAATAAAAATGAATTTTCTGATAATTCTTGGACAAAGTATATGTAAATAAAATACAAAAATATTAGAATAAAAGAAATTAAGTAAAATTAGACTATTATAATTGATGTTTAAAAAATTTCCAATTATTACAATACTCTAAAACTAATTCATTTTTAAAAATTGAAGAAAATGTTTATCAATGTTTATATTATTAACCGATTTCAAAAAAGGGACGTAGTGTATTCGACTCGTATATTTTTTATGTTAGTTCACGCATTAACTTTTTTCCTGTTAATCCAATTGAAATAAATTTTGTTGCAATTGACGCAGCTACTTTTGGAGTTGGTACCATGATGTTGAAAAAAATTTTTACACGCAAAAAATCGGTCTGAAAATTAACAAAAAATTTTTTCGCCGTCCGGCAGCTAGGTAGGGACAGAGGGAATCCCGATATTCTATATGTGTGCGTCACATTGGATGATGTTATATGGTCTTCTGTAGGGAAGGTAATGTCAGTTTCTACACAAGATATGTAGCACCGTTAATAAAATCATAAAAAATCGAGATATCTCATCTTAAACCTTTCAGACCCAATATACAGCATCGGTAGGGACAGTGGGAATCTTATAATTCTACCTAGCAGACCCGGCAATGCTTCACTATTGCTAGATTTGAGTATATATATATATATATATATATATAGATTAAATGAATACAATTGAAAGTTTGGTAAAACATTAAAAAGATTAACATTACGGAACTTCACAAAATTTGACCTTTCACTTTATCTCTTTTTCCCTATTTCCCTTTTTTAATTTTCCCCTATTCCTCTTTTTATTTTCCCCCTTTCCCTATTCCCTTGTTTTCATTTTTTCGTGCGTAAATCGATCCAGTAGTTTTTTATTCTATAGCGGACACACATACGAACATTACCTTTTACATATGTAGAAGAAGAAAGTCTGTTTGTATATTTGTTTGTTTCGTAAATATCTCAACACCGACACCACCTAGCGAGTATAATTTAAGTAAAAAAAATTCTTTTCACGTAACTAATGTATATTCTGAATATGAGCCAAATCGAACCATAAATGAAATTTTTCCAAATATCTCAACCCCAGCGCCATCTAGCGGTTCCATTTTTGTAGAGGTATTTCTTTCCAAGTAAGTAACAAATTCTGAATATGAGCTAAATCGGACCGTAAATACAATTTTTCGAAATATCACGATCTTAGCGCCACCTACCATATCCATTTTTTCAAAAATATTTCTTTTCGCGTAATTTATATATATAAAAACGAATGTTTGTCTGTCTGTATGACTCTTATGCCTTCCTAAACCGTTCATCCGATAGCGATTGGACGCATGCCAGGGAAGGTTTCTGAATTAGTTTGGACCCGCTAGGTGGCGCTGGCGTCGAGATATTTACAAAAATTATATTTATGGTCCGATTTGCCTCATATTCAGAATACATGTTACTTACATGGAAAGAATTATCTCTCAAAAAATGAACCCGCTAGATGACGCTGGGGTTGAGAGATTTGGAAAAATTGCAAAGCCCTCATTGAGAGCGTTTCATCGATATACCATAAGTGGTACTCGTTTTCATTGGTTTCAGTTACACGCAAATAAAATTTTAATTAGTGAAATATTTGGATGTTACAAGAGAAGGCACATCGGTTTGAATCAGACTTCATCTCCTTTTTTTAACTATTTTTTTTTTTTTTTTTTTTTTTAATTTAAATATATTGATTTATTGATAATTATAACCTCTGATTGTAAAAAAAAAAATTGTACGATAAATAATAATTCGATAATAACAATAAAAAAAAACAAATATCAAAAAATATCAGAATTTTTATTAATGAAATAAAATTTTATGTTCTTCTCGTTAAAAAAAAAACAAAACATTTGTATGTTTTAATAATTTATTTAAAACAATACATTTACTTTTACAACAATTAATCTTCATTTTCATTTTCAATAACGACGCGAGGAGGCGGAAAGGTCTCCAGTTGGAACCTCTCCAGTTGAGACTGACTAGTTACAAGTAACAATCTAGGAAAATGCACCCACTCGTTTTCTTTGTAGTCTTCTCGCATAGATGAAGTTCATCTTCGAATTCTGCTTTTAATATAAGCCAAATTGAACGCACTCTTTCCGCTAAAAGTTTCATTTTAATTAATTATGAATTTTTATTTAATGAATTCATAATTACGATTACAATATAATAATGATAATAATTAATAATTTTTCAGATTACCGTCAAAATGTAATAACTTTTTGCAAGATTTCTAAATTTAATTTTTATTTTTAATCTTATTAACCCTTAAAGGTCATCTCGGTGCAAATTTGAACCATCAAAGAATTAAAAGTTGAGTTATTTTATTACGAATAAATAAAGTATATACATATACTAAACAATCTCATTAAACAAAAATATATATATATATATATATTAAAATACAGCTAATGTCTATAAATACTTATTCGAAAACATTGTTATAAAAACTGCGCCACGCTTTTATTTAACTAAATATTTTCATTACTTTTAATTTTGAAATTTATTAATTATTACATTTACTTACTGGTTATTTATTAGATATTTATATAACTTATTTTTTACTTTTCAGTGCATTTTTATATTTGTTAATATATTATATTTTTTTGTTTAAAATTCTCAATTTGATTTAATTTTAATTTTTTACTTTTTTAGAGGGTTTTTCTAATTTGTTTCCTTTTTTTATTAATGTTAATATTAATATTAGTTAAATAAAAGCTTTTTTAAAAAATAATTGTTTATATGTAATCAAATATATTTTTGTATTTTTTATTTATATTTTTTTACTTTTTAGTCTTAATGAACAATAAACTTTTTACATTCAAAAAAAAATATTCTTAATAATAATTACATCTGAATATTTTTGTTTGTTCAAGTTTGTTTGTTAATTAAGACTAAAAAATGAAAATATTTATTTTTACACCTTGAAGTTACACACGTGTACCAAATTTCAATAATTTTCATACGATAGTTCCTGAGAAATTAAAATTTTCAACTTAATGCATGAATTTAGCGTAGGGGTAGCGCGTGGTGGCGTGCGGAGGGGGGGGGGGTTCCATATCAAATTCCGACACTGTAGTGCTGTATTGTCATCGAAGTTACATACGTGTACCATATTTCATTGATTTTCATACGATGGATCAAAAGATATAGCAGTTGCAAGATTTGATTATAACTAAAGCAAGTTAAATAAAAGCTTATAAAAAAAACATTTGTATGTAATTTAATAGGCCTACAAGGAAGTCATGTGGTTTCCACATCAAATTTTTTTTAAAGAATTAGTTTAAAATGCCTTAAATTATTAGTAAAATTTCACGTGGAAAGAAGTTCATCTACAGAATAAAATTTTTTTTCTATTAATATTAATAAATTTACCAATATTTAATCAAAGATAATTTACTTTAAGTTTTTATATAGATATAAAAATAAGTTATACAGTATTTAAAATACGGGTAAAGTAGGAAATATTAATACGATAAAAAGATAATTTGAAATTTTACAATTATTAGTTATTACATTTATGAGTAAATAATGAGTATTCGACAGTGCATAACACGATTATATATCGAGTTAATCGGTATACCACATTATGAGTCATCATAATTAGTAACGGATGTGTTGTGTGTGTGACGAGAGTTAGAATTATGGGACGGGTGTGGTCGAGGGGGATGTAGATACTATTCATTCCTGACCGTCAGGTGATATTAACTGCTGGACGGTTGAACTGTCTGTCTCGTTAACTACCGATAAATCAGACAGATGATGGTGAAGAGGAGACAAAGGAATGTTAATACGCAATTCTTTCATGAATTTCTATTTCTATTCGTTTCGTGTAATTTATTTTATGTCTTGGCTTATTCTACTAATCACGTAGTACAAGCGTATTACGAATTTAATGTGGTAGTAATAAATATTAGGTTAACTTGCAAATTCGATGATTTTAAAAATTTTTATAGCAATAAAATTATACACAAATATATATATACACATACGTACATAGATATTTTTTCGGTTACCCGGCTTTGTGCGTAGAGTACAGTAAGGAGACTTCATTTAAATATTTTTATTTTGTGTGTGTGTGTGTGTGTGTGTGTCTGTAATGAGAAAATGTTGTCCTTCAACGAAAATACAGACGTGGGACTCTGAATAATAATTGTCCTATTTTAAAGAGCTCTATGACTAATTTAAGTATTTTCGTTATAGGGAAAAATTTTCTTATCGCTGTAAGACATGGTGAGAACTTATTCATTAGACAACCTTAAATGCCTGTTACTCCTACAACATTAAAAATGTATTTAAACAAATTAAAACCGTCTGCAAGTTGAATGGTTACCCATTATTTTATTTATTAAATATTGCACAACGATGTTTAGACCTTTATTTCCATACCTACGTTTTTTTTTAGTTCGATTTATTGTCGCCTTTTTAGCTCAATTTATTTATTTTTTTTATATTTTGGCAGTTATATTTTTAATTTTTGTAACTGTTTTTATTATTTAAAATACCATATTCGATCGTAGAAAGGATCGCTGTAGTTTAAGGTTTGTGCGTTTTGGATCATTTCAAGAAATGCGTTTAATATTGGCAGAAAAAATTCCAAAGCCAGAATCCTAACGAAGAATACCATACACGATCCGATTAAAAAATGTCTTAAAGTGCGGTCAGGTTCAAACGCAAATCCAAATAAACTTCTTGCCGATAGGTCTCTAGAAACTACAACCGATATTCACAGAATTTCTGCCGGACCAAAAAAATTTATAAATAATTTTTCACAACAAACCGGTGTAAAATACAAACGTTGCTTTATGAGTCTTTATGATTTAAATTTTGTCGATGGACATGATTAAACAATGGCGATGGACTGCCAAACTCGATGCTATTTCATGTCAAACGAGGCATAGTTTCATTTATCTTGGCATATTAATTCGAACAAAAAACAGGTATCGGATGACTGAAAATTCTTAGCAGATATTTGAGTATCCACTTCACGATGAGAAAATCGGAATATGGTATCTCTGGTAATCGTATAGCGGGGACAGTATTTTTTGTGTATACAGGAATGTACCGTACAATATTCGAAAAATTATACCACAGTTAACAGATCGTAAAAAAGAATACGGCTTCTTCCAACAAGGTCGTATTCTTGAAAGAGGGATTTTACCGAAGAACGAACTGTCAGCAGAAGGAAGTGGACTCCGCGTTCACCGCCTTTAGTTTAGCTAAAGCTAAACTTTGTTGTTTATCTAAAAACGATATAGTTTATGAACCGAATTCCCACAGTATCGATAAACTAAAGATGAACATTAAACAAGAAATGGACAGCATTGACGACAACCTTTTGCGTTAGAGACTCTCAATATGGTCACTCGAGCAAATATTTGCATCGCTGCGCAGGGCACACAATTCGAACACATCTTTTGTAAAAATATGGAAAATACGCAAACTTTTGCTAATGTAAATAGAGAATTTAATTTAATTTTTTCATTTCATTCATAAAGTGTTACACTTCACAACTGCGTTTAATTTGTAGCAATTTTGTTTTAAGTTGTTCACCTGGTATGACCGTGTATTTGTCTTGTTGAAAAAGAAAACTGGAAACTACTTGATTCCTCATTTTCCATTGTATGCTTTTATTTTATGTTTTAGCTATAGTATATTCAAGAATAGCTTCATGATTTTTACGTCGTCTATAAACTTGTAGTGGCTATGTCTCGCAACTATGTGACGTGATGACGGGACCCTACCATAACTGCCACATAGGAACGTGGCACTATAATTATTATAATTAATTTGGTGGAGCATATATTTCCTAATAGTGTTATTAATAGGTGTCCTTCAATTATATTGCCTGTAAGTTGCACTGAGAGTGGAAATTTATTTAAATTCAAAAATATCTGAAATTTTTTTTTTGGTCAATTTATCCTATACATAACCGTTGAAAGATAGTATAAAAAAAATATATATGTAATTTTTGAGAGGATCATTTTTTTCCTGGAAAATATTATTTAATAGGTAAAAATTGTTTATTTAATTCCGACATTACGAAATATAACGTCGGTTTCATCTCTTTTTACTATGGTTTTTATTAAAAACAGCTGAAAACACAGTTATAGGACTTTTCCGTCACGTGGCTAAAGCCCCGTTCCGGTTTATTAATTTTGTTCTTTTTGCAAGTAAAGGACTTTTACATCCAATTATTATATTTCCTAATTAATTAAACGGTTTGCTAAAATCGATAGTTTATAAAATACCCAAAAGATTACAATTAACAATTGTAGTTCGATATTCCTGTAGTTGTTTCTGACGCACGGCCTACACACACAACTTAATTTAAAATAATTATCATTTTATTTAAGTATAATATTTTTCATTTATTGAATTCAATGATTCCAACTAAAGAGCGCGCGCGCATACCGTATTTAATTCGCGCGGGTATGGCGGTACTAGTGGGGACGGTCGGCACTAACTAAACTAATGTAATTTCATAACTTATATAGAACAAATTTCGCTCGTACGGTCGGCAGTCTGGTGTAATCGCGAGGCTTAACACACCAGGTACCGAGTCGACCGGGCGATCGAGTTCAAGACCCAGCCAGAACGAGTTACTTTTTTAAACTTTAAATATTATTCATTTATTTAATTCTGCCACTCACCTTGCGAGGTCACAACATAGCAGGTGAGTATAACGGCATTTTTTTTTTGTGGAGGTGCGATTTTGCTAAAATTATTTTTTTTAGCAAATATTGTTATTTTTTAATTGTTAACAATTGTACCTAAGAAAAATGTGACTTTTAGGTGAAATCTCGAGATACTGAGGGTCACCTTGCTTTATAGCCTCACCCCCTTGACCTTTTAATTTGAAAATTTAATGGCATCAATGCCCCATATATAGAAATAATCTCATCACGTTCCACCAGTAAAATCGCTATAGTGGTTCTGCAGATATAAGGTGATTTAGAGGTCAATACCGAATACACACACACACACTTACGAATATTAACATTCGGAAAATTTACGTCCGGTTTTTTGGTTTCCTTAGGTGCCAAAACGTCAAAATACGGTAAAAACCGCTTATGCCCAAACTGGACCGATTACAATACTTTCCTTTCTAGAGCTACAGCTCTGCTATAGCGCTATCTAGACGGAAAAGTAAAACGAAAATATGTGTTTGGAATACTTTAGGTACGAATGAAATATTACATACACACACACACACACACACACACACACACATATATATATATATATATATATATATATATATATATATAATAACATATAATATATATATATATATATATAATATATATATATTATATATATAATATATAATAACAAGTCCGGTATAGCGGGCCTGAGTAACGGATTCCACCCAACTATTATGAAAGTAATAATTAATATAATAATTGAAAGAATCCAGAAAGGGACAAAACGGAGACCTTTTTTGTAAAGAATAAGTTCGTTTAACTAGCGTCCTTTCTTATACTGCCCACTAGCATATAATGAACACCTGTTGTACGATGAGAAGAGACTAGCTTTGGAATCATGGGAACAAAAACCTCGGTCAACTCTTCTCACTCTTCGACTTGGATCCGGTCCGGTAGGTAAACAGACTAGAAGAATAAAAATAGTAAGGGTAAGACCAGCTAGAAAAGAGTTCTATTAGAACCAGTCTGCGAGACGGTAGGCGTCAGTCCCGTAAAGGCAGTTCTGTGAGGAGTTCAGCGAAGAGAGGCTGCGAGTTGTGTGGTTTCGGCGGAGTTCTGCGAACCAGTCCAGCGAGACGTTACCACATCAATCCAGCGAGGAGAGTCACAGAAGTAAGTCTACGAGACGAGAGTGCGAGTCCAGCGAGGCGAGCCCTGAATCTAATTCGACATAAGTAATTCTAGTAAACTAGAAATACTATCGGTGAGTTACAATAAAACTATTAACTGTATAGATGAAAAAAATAATGCAATGGACTTTATTCATAAACTGTTTGGGTAGACAGCAAAGGTATTTGCAAGTGAACTTCAGACGATTGTTTGTTAATATAAGACTAGTGGTTAAAAAGGGTTAAGATTAGCGGTTTCTTTTGTTAATGGGTCTAGTTTTCTATTTATCTACCTGAAATAAATTCCGAACGATTATTTATTTTGAACTCTGTCTTGTGCGTAATCTGTATTTACTTATTTACTATCTATCACTTTTTGATGTGCAATATTTTAACGTTGATTACGTTATGTATTTTGCTCTGTTCTGTATTATGTCATACTTACTGTTTTGATTATGTATTATGTTATGTACTTTGTTGTTGGATTTATTGTTACTGAAATGTAATATTATTATCGTTCACCACTATTATCCTGATTATTATTGTGGTTGTAATCATTATATTAATATTTGTGTTTATTAATTATTTTATCATTATCATTATTGTATTTATCACCATTGTTATCATTAATTTGTCTGGTTGTAATTATAAACATTTTAAACCAATAAATTGTAATTATATAAACATTTTAAATTGTCAACCTCTGTTGACAATTGTTCCAAAAATCATAATTGTTTTACGTGTATCTATTGAAGCGATTTCGTCGCGGTTTGCTTTAAATGATTATTTATTGTTTTACTAGCAGATCCGGCAATGCTTCGCTATTGCTAAATTTGAGTGTGTATATAGATTAAATGAATACAATTGAAAGTATGATAAAACATTAAAAAACTGAACATTACCGAACTTCACAAAATTTAACCTTTCACTTTTACCTAATTTCCATTTTTCCCTTCCTTCTTTTTTTCGTTTTTCCCGCGAAAAAATAGGTCCAATAATTTTTTAGTCGGACATTTTTTATAGACACACCGACCTTTTATATAGCGATGTTATATTTTATATATATATATATAAGAAGAAAGTCTGTATATTTTTTTGTTTCGTAAATATCTCAACCCCAGCGCCACCTAGCAAGTTCATCTTTCGCAAAAATATTTCTTCTACACGCACCTAATATATATTCTGAATATGAGACAAATCGGGCCATAAATACAATTTTTCGATATATCTCCACCCTAGCGCCACCTAGCGGGTTCAAATTAATACATAAACCTTCGCGGGCTTGCCCACAACTCACTAAAGTTTCATCGCAATCGGATGAATGGCATAGGAACGCATACGGGACATACAGACAGACAAAAAATCATTTTTATATATATAAATAGGGAAGGTTTTACATATTAAATAAAAATCCGGGATTTTGGATCCATTTGATAATATTAAAATGGAGGGTTTGAAATATATTTTTTATAAGTTTACGTAATTATATCGTTGTGATCTGTAACATTACTAAAATAATTAATATAATTATTTAAATTAACAAAATAATTTCTAATTAAAATCATAATATTTTTCATTATTTAATTTACTCCACATTTCAATAATTATTTATACTTTTTTCAGGTGGCTATTAAGTTGTTTATTTTGACTGGCGTGATCGTTAGTTTATGTGTTGTTAAATATAAAGTTTTGAATTTATTTCGCGTGCTGTTATTGTTGTCTTGTAAAGTTACACGAACAATCTTTTTTTTTATAAAATGATTATTAGAAAGTGATGGCGGATGTAAGATAAAAAATGAGTTTGTGCACAAATGTCGTTTATCATATACATCTATGTAAACTTTCAAATAAGAGGCTAAAAATATTAAAAGCTGATATTTATCAAAAAAATACGTCATTGAAGTTTATTATTTTTCTTATTTACTTTTTTCAATCGCTCTTGACGAAAGTGAGTAAATTAGTAGTTCTTAAAATAAGAAAAAAATATTAATTAAATAGAAATACTTGAATATCTGAATTAATAAACATTTTACGTGACTTATACGGTTTCTTTTTTCTTTTTTTAGCCTCCGGAACCTCTGTTAGATATTGCTTCAGAGGATGAGATGAAATGACAATTTTGTAGCGTGTAAAAATGGCATGCCTGATCGGGATTTGAACCCGGGACTTCCGGATTTTTAGTCTCCGGAATCACCATAAAGTATTACTTCACAGGATGAATAAGGATGATAAGTATAAATGCAAATGCAGTGTAGTCTTGTACAGTCTCATCATTCCTGAGATGTGTGGCTAATTGAAACCCAACGACCAAAGAACACACCGGTATCCATGATCTAGCATTCAAATCCGTTACTGCCTATACTAGTTTTTTGTACTTGCCAGCACAGATGTTATTTGGTAGTTTATTGATCAATATTTATAATTTATTCCGTATTAAACGCTTCATTAAAGATATCTTCTTGATTACGACGTAAAATATATTTGGAACTGTTTAGCAGTTAATTTTTCTATTTTTACCCACGATGGAACGGAGACTGTATATGCATTTGGAGTATATGTCTTTTCCGTTTTTCCCTCGAAAAAATCGGTCCAATAATTTTTTAGTCGGATATTTTTTATGTCTTTTGAGTATATGTCTGTTACCATTTTTCTGAAAACCTACTGGACCGATTTCGATGCGGTTTTTTAGAATTACACAGATATCATTTCAGAGCAGGTTCTTAGGCATGTGTTACGGTTATAGACCACCAGGGGACGCTGAATTAGATATGTTTCTTTAAAACGGCTGGGCCGATTTTGATGAGGTTTTTTGCATTACATAGGTATCACCTCAGAGCAGATTATTAGATTAGTTTTACGGTTATAAGCCTCCAGGGGGCGCTGCAGTAGACATGTTTCTTCAAAACAGATTTAGAATGTTTTTAAGTCTAGCAAGGCTACATTATTGTGCGGGTTATTAAATAATTTACGCTGGTCTAGAATGATAAACTTTCATCATCATTATCAGCCTATAAATCTTTCACTGTGAGGTACAGGCCTACTAATCTTTAAAAACTAATAAATAGAAAATAAAATATGAACCTTGAAAAACGTGAAATAATTAAATAATGGTATTTTTACTTTATAATCCTCTGTCACATTGTGATATTGCTTTTAATTGAGACAATAAAATTTAAAAATTTGTTTAACCGATGTGCGTGACTCGTAGATGGCATAGATAAGCTTTTTTCCTCTTTTTCTACCTCTCCCCCGGGCCGGATCCTGCAGTTAAGTATTACACAGCCCAGGGGAGTGTCCTTTACTATAACGGGCCCATGTCTCAGCCCACAGGTCGGATCTCACTTTGCACCCACTTCAAACCCCCAGAGGAGGATGCACCAGGCCCGGCTATGCCGTCCCTGGGTCCCCACTTCGGGAGCCGGGACTCGTTCTTTATGCCAATACCTCTAACGAGGACACTCCGAGTGGGGCATCCCCGCCGGGACTTGGTCTTTTTCGATCGGAGGTGAGAGAGTCCCCGTGTCTCATCGCTACCGCCCACTCGTGCAAGCACGTGCAAACGGCAGCTCCGCAGAGGGCTGTTCCTCATCCCCGAGCCCCCCCGATCCTTCTCCTGAAGAACCCTCGCCACGAATCCTGCAATGGTATCAAAACCCTTGGAGCTCCGCAACATGGTGGCGATGATGTTCTTCACGCTGAAAGGTCCGGTAATCGCCGAGCAAGCTAGGCGGTATTCATTCCACTGCGGGCAGCAGAACACCATGTGTTCTGGGGTATCCGGGTCGCCGCAGTAATGGCAGTAGGGGTCATCCGCCCTCCTCCTACCACACAGGCAGGCGCGGAAGACCCCATGGTCGGTCAGGAATTGCATGAGCCTGTAGTCCAGCTGACCAAACTTCCGACTGATCCACGGCTTTATATCCGCGATAAGGTCCACCTGCCCTTGGTAAACGCATCCCACCTAGCTTGCCAATCTCGGAACAGGGTGCATGTATGTTCCGCTTGGGTACTCCTCGGTGGCCCAACACTCGAGCCTCTGCCAGCTGCTGAAGAGGTGGCTGCCCTATGGTCACCAGCTTCGTCTCTGTCGACACCGAGGCACATGCTGATGCCACCTTGAGGGCCATGCAACGTGTACCTCTTCTAGGATCGTCCTCTTGCGCCCCGGAATGCCATAGAGAAGTGTTGCATTGACCACGTGTGAATACAGCATTCTTTTCGATGCTCGTATCCACCGATGTTTGAGAGCAACCTAGCCATACGCCGCACCATTTGTCCCGCCTTCTCACTAATCTCTTTCACATGGTGGGTGAACGATCGCTTGTGGTCCAGCCACATATCCAGGTACTTGGTGGGTTCCCGCGACTGGACCACCTCTCGCTCGATGTTGATCGCGATCGGCGCCAGCACCCGTATCCACACCAGCGAGACGAAAATAGATTTTCCTCGGGACAGCTGCAACTCCTTTTCCGTCATCCATCTTCCGATCTTAGCTACAGCAGCCTTCGCAGCGTTAGTCATCCCCTCTTCAGTCTTCTCCACCATCACAAGGGCTAAATCGTCATTGTAGGCAATGGGAGTCACCCCTCCCGGGTAACGAGGCCGAGGTACCGCATCATAGACTACGTTCCACAGGAACTAAAGTATAGATAAGCTATAGTTATCATTATAGTCACGTACAATGGTTAATAAAAATCTTAAACTTTATTGTTTTAATTAAAAAAACATATCACTATGTCACTAAGATTATAAGGTAAAATACAGTTGTTTAATTATTTCACGTTTTTTAAGATTTTTTCATCGTGGATTTTTTAAATCTTTAATTTAATTTTTTATTTTAATTTCCATTAATATAATACTTCTATTTAATGTAATTTAGATATAAATTAAAAGTTGAGATGAGATTAGATTAATGTTTTACTACCCGTAAAACTGAAATGCTTTTATTTGTTAATTAATTATTTAAAAAGTAATGTCTTTTTAACAATTCAATTTTCTGTACTGTTCTTAGACTCTAAATCGTATAACTTTTTAATCGGCTTTAAAAAAGATTATAAAGAATATCAGGTTCGGTTCATTTAATTGTTTTTACTCCCTAATTAATAAAAAAGAGAAAAATGTAAAATTTTATAATGAGATTTTATCACTCTTACTTTTTTAAACTAAATTTATCTTCTGAGGTGTGAATAAACCGTTGGGTTAATGAAATCTTAACTCAAAAAAATTGTTACATCTTCAAATTTTCTTTCTACAGTTAGACCTTACTATTTCTTCCTTCCATTTCTAAATATATATTTGCGAATACCAGGCAGACTTAGTTCGTGCATGGGAAAAATTTCTCTGAATCCCTTTTCTTATTTTCATCAATTTTCTGGCCTTTATTTCTTTGTAAGTTGATTTTTCACAAACAAATACCGTTTTTTTATAGCCCTATTCAAATTTAAATAAAAATTAAGCTGTAAATTAAAATAAACTTAAATTTATTTTGATAAATATATAATAAAATGAACTTCTAAACAAAACAGGAGGGAAAAATAAAAAATCATATTTTTTCCATTTCTCTTAAATTAAAAATTTTTAATATCTTGCGCCAAATGGAGAGTTAGTAATTTTTTTTAATATGATTAAAAATTAAGTCATAATTTAAAGAAATCATCAGTGCTGTTTATTTTTAGTGTAATTTCTTTTTGAAAATCGATTTTTACATTTTTTTAAAGGTACTTTATTTAATTTCTTAATTATATCTCTATTTAAAGTATAGATAGTCTAGGAGAAACGTGAATGTTAATAAAAAAACAAGAATTAATAAATGAGGAAAAAATCGCAGAGGCCAGTATTGAGCATGAATTAAAGCTCTTTGGAATACTGAAGCGCATAAACTTTTACACGAAAAAAGGATAACCAGATGAATTTACGAGTATATAATGAAATACAAGAGCAACATTCTCATTGAATAAAGAGGCGGTTATAAAGAGGGGTTAATAAAGAGATGTCATGGAAGTTTTTGTGTAACACTGTTAAAGCTGATGAATCGATTAGAGAATAGTAATTCCAGAGGGCACAAAATGAAAAGGTTTTCGAGAAAAAAGTCGTTTGCAAATTGTATCTCAATTGGCTCGTAATCGAAGGCATTCTCTTGAAGAAAATGTTTTTCTACTCATCTGTAATACAGAAAGTTCAAAAAGTGACGCAAACTTATACAAGAAAGTTTCCTTCTTTTTCAACAGGTTTAATTAAGGAAAAATGGGTTACACAATGCAGCAGAGAATATTCATTATCTCTCAGTACATTAGATATACCAGTAATCTCCAAACCCAAAATTCCATCACGGAAACTTGTGACTTGTCTGATTTGACGTTTTTGGTATGGATGCACCAAAGAAGTCCTCCATCAAGGGGCTGCACGATAAGTTTCAAGAGACAGGGAATGCGGCAGATGTAGCCAAATGTGGTCGACCGAAAGTGCTTAAAACAGAAAGTTGATCGACGTGCAAGCCGCATATTCTGTTAGTCCCAAGAAGTCTGTGCGACGCCTATTTAGCCAGTCTGGTCTCTCCGTCGGTAGTGCCCACACGGATTCGCGCAAGCGTTTAAAAATGCATCCGATAGAGTTTCTGTTGTTCACGAGTAGTTACCTGCTGACACTGGGAAATGTGTAGCTTTCTGTCAGCGGTTCATGTCATCTGTAATGCCAGATGGAGAAAAAATCGATAATTGTTTTTCATCTGATAAGGCATGGTTCCACCTTGATGAATATGTGAATGCACAGAATTCACGAATTTGGTGTGCGGAAAAAGCCACATCAGCTGCACGATTCTCATCTACACGGACGAAAAGTGGTGTTTGATCTACAATGTCACGTAAGCGAATCTTTATGACATTATTTCATGGCACAGTGAACAGTGACCGCTACATACAGATGGTCCAACGATTTGTAAACATGTACCTGGAGACCGGCTAGAGTACACGTGATTTCAGCAAAACAACGCTACGGCTCGTGCAGCTAACAAACACTATGACTTTCTGGGATCAGCGTTTTCATAGACAAGTGATTTCAAAGGGGTTGCGGCGCCTCGGTCTCCTGATTTATTTCCTCCTAAATTTTTCTTGTGAGGATATCTTAAGGATCTGTTTACATAACTCATCCTCACACCGTTCGCGAATTTCATAGCAAAATTGAACGATGTGTCGCTGCAATTCCTCAACATATGTTTGTATAGATTTATACAGGATCTGGGGGGATGGTATGCCTCTCCATCGTTTTTAAGAGCAACGGGAGCCCGAGTACTCTCCAACCATGTAAATTTAAATCAATATTTGTTTTGGTTCTGCCTGGCTGCTGATGAGCTGTGCGTCCGCGGGAAGGTCCAGTCGAACGAACACATGATGTTGGACTGCCCAGCTCTTGGGGGAGCCAGAACTCAGACCGTCCTGGAAATTAGAGGTCAAGGGGAAAATTAGCCACGCACAAGCGGCAAGTCAATGTGGCGAGAGCCGCATTGTCAGACCGTGTGGGAGTTGATTGATGCGGTTGTTTGTTCAACCGACATCAGTAGTTTGCCTAAGAAAAAAGGCTCCTACCGCGCTGCTGTAGGAAGCTAACCGAGAGATATGGTGGCTACCAGCCAGATTAAGGCTCCAAGCGCTTTAATGGTGGACAGGTACTTGCTGGCATTCAGCGGCCTAGGCATGGCACCGAATTGCTGTCTTTGACGAGATAAATTTAATTATTGATAGTCACATATGTTTTAGTAGTTGACGGGGTGCACCTACCCATTTTAGTGATATATGGCAAGTGGGCGTTGGGACACGCAAGCGAGTGGTGTACGGTACCACGCTTATTCCTGTCAGCTTTTAGGTTAGCGCTAGGAGCTAGTTAGGACACTGATTGCTAAACTATTTCGAGACTCAGTAGCCGTTTGTGGCACAGACATTCGGTCTTATGCTTTAGGGCACTTATGTCTCGGGATAGGACGGTGAGGATCCCAAAATGAGCCGATCGCTTGCTCGAGTTCTCCTCACAGTCGAGCCACGCGCGTATTTCAAATTCAACTTTTAATTGGTCTCTAATCAAATTGGTCTCTCAAAAATCATATTTAATCTTTTAATTTTTAATTTGTTCTCAAAATATGTCGTCTAAGTATTCAATTACATGGTTATATACGAATTTTGTATATATTTTTTTAATTAAATGGTTTAAATAATTATTTTTCTGACAAAAGTAAATTTAAAGAATTGATAAAACGACTGCTTTAATTTCGAAAAAAAAACAAATTTTATTGATTAATATGTTTAAAAAAAGAATAATTCGTAATTCTATTAGGCTGAAAAAGTTTTCGCTGTTTTTAATTAGAATTTAATGCTGGGAAACGAGAACTTTTCAACGTCCTAATAGATTAATAATTATTAATGAAATAAATTACAAAGTTTTAATAGTTTTTGTCCACCATTTTGAATTTTGAAAAACTAATTTAAAATTCGTAATAAGCGAATCAAAAAATCTACTGGTACAAATTTTCGTCGAAAATGGACTATCAGAAAAACGTATTGGGTGAAAGGGTTAATGAAATAATAAAAAAATTAAGATAAAAATAATTGAATAAATACATTTATAATTAATCAAATATTTATTTTTTATTCAAAAATAATTGTAAATAATTTTTTCATAAATAAAATTAATTATTATTCAATATAATTTTATTCATTAAATAAAAGCCGTCAATTAATTCACGTTCAAGTCGTCATTTCTTTATTAGAAGTTGAATTTGAAATACGCGCGTGGATCGACTGTCAGGAGAACTCGAGCAAGAGATCGGTTCATTTCGGGCGAGTTCGTGGCTCCTCACCATCCTGTCTCGAGACACAAGTCTTTAGGGCGACCGAATGGTGTGGTGGCGGGAGAAATGCCAAGCAAACAACATATGTTTAAGAGCATGCAACGTCCTATTCAATCGAGTGAATCGCATAACGGAGGCCAGTTTCAACAACTATTGTAACTTGTAATTTTCCCATAAAGTTGCGTCACTACAAAGTATTTTTTATGTATACTTAACCTTTATGTAAAATATGTATCTCTCCAACTCTCATCAGTCATGTAATATTTGGTGATTTTAGAAACAATGTTTTCGATACATTGCTTGTTATACAGAGAGCGGCAGAAATAACTCCCGAATTTGCCACCGTCGTAGCTCAGCGCTAGTTGTAGAAGGCGGGTCCGGACTGGTTCCATAGTGCATGTCTGGTGTTGCAATTTTCAGTCGCTAACATGGCGTAAAGCGGTGAACATCGTGCGTTCGTCATCGAAACTTATTTTAAAAATGGTGATTCTGTAATCTGTAAGCAGTGATTATTTCGTACACACTTCGGGATAAGTCGACACGGTGCAGTCCCTGACAGGAAAACCATTCTAACACGGGTTAGAAATTTTAGAGTTACGAGTTCGGCTATGAAAAAACAACCGCCAGGTAGACCTCGCAGCGTTCGAACCCCACAGAACGTTCAACTACTCCAGCAAGCAGTTACACGATCTCCAAGGCGTCCAGCCCCTAGGCACGCTGCCAGCTTGGGAATATCTGATCGAACAGTGAGAAGAATTTTATACAAAGACCTGCACTTCCACCCGTATAAAATAACGGTTATGCAGGAACTTAGTGAACGTGATTGGGCCATTCGTATTGCATCTTGTCACGCTATCCTTGAAAATGTTCCAAACAATGCAGTCGTAATCTCATCTGACGAAGCGCATTTTCATTTATCAGGTTATGTCAATAAGCAAAATTTTCGTTATCGGGCAGAGAATAATCCTAGACAACTGCATGAGCGACCTCTCCATAGCCAACATGTTACAGTTTGGTGTGCTGTAGCAGACTTTGGAATCATAGGCCCGTATTTTTTTGAGGAGGAAGGGCGAACAGTTACAGTTACGTCTCAACGTTATGTACACATGCTAAACAACTTCCTGAAGCCGAAACCGAATGAAATTGGAAATCGTGTTGTATGGTATCAACAGAACGGTGCAACCACTCACACAGCAAGACAATCTATGGAAGTCCTAAGACAAATGTTTACAGGGCGTTTAATCTCACTGCGAGGTAACATGCCGTGGCCAGCTCTTTCACCCGATCTTGCTGCTTATGACTTCTTTCTATGGGGCTACTTAAAGAGTAAAGTCTACAAAAACAAACCGAGGACAACCGACGAACTCAAAGCTGGTATCCGACACGACATCGCGGAAATTCCACAAGAGATGACGACGAGAGTAATGCACAATTTCCGACTGAGGCTTCAGTCGTGTATAGACAATGACGGTCGCCATTTAAATTATATTATTTTTATGTGACTGAAACTTAATCATTTAGATATACAATAAATGGCAATGATAATTCTTATTATGGTATAATAAAAGTTTGACTAAAATCTATTAGTATTTTTTTATTAGCCCTTCAAACTGGGGAGTTATTTCTTCCGCTCTCTGTATTAGCGATATTGCTAATATATAAAGAAGTTTCTTCTTCAAATCTTCTGTACTTAATTACGGTAGAAAATTCCCGTTTTTTAATTTTAACTCCATTAATTCAATTTTGTTTTACAGTTCGAATTTTTAATATCAGTTCAAGAGAAAGAACCGTAGTTCAGTACAAGAGAGAGAGAGAGAGTCAGAGAGAGAGAGAGAGAGAGAGACAGAGGTCACATAAATGTTAGCTAAAGGTTTTCTAATTCATCAGTTTTAATAACCTGATAATTAAAAAAAAATTACTATATTGTAGTTTTAAGGAAAGATAAAATATTTACAGTGGTAAAAAATTTAAATAAAGGTATATAATTTGCATTAATTATATTTCTAACAACACCGTTTCAGTACTAGGTAGTTTTTAATTTTAATCAACAACAGGAGGGGAAAAAGTTGTGAAGGATGTAGAAGAATTTCTTTTAAAAATGGTGGAACTCCCATCGTCTGTTAGACAAGAATACATTGTTTCATATAAGCTTATACTGTACTGTACAGGTCTGTATAGTTGTTTTGCTGTAATCATGCTGTGTGTTTGTGTGTGCGTGTGCGCGGGCGCGTACGCGGGGGGGGGGGTTTCTTCAAAATTTACTGGGACATTTCAAATGTATTGTCGTGAATATATTTTAGGTCACCTCGGAATTGTTATCAGTAACGTTCAACCCTCATCCTGAATAAAATTTGTAGTTAAAATAAGTAGCTGTTGCTTGGAGGAAATCTTGACGCCAACTTATGGGTAATTTTATTTGTCTTTTGGTACGATTCCTCCCTGAATCGATCGTCTTTCCCGCGATCGTGCATTTTTCTCTTCTCCTTAATCCCTTCTTTCTCAGTTTATATTTTTTGTGTCTATCTCCATTCGATAGCGTCTCCTTTTTCTCCTTAAAACAGTGTTCAAGTTTTAAAATTGTACCGATAAGTTGTACGTATTTATTTTACGTATTAGGTAAAGAGTGTTTTAGCAGTGCATTTCATGTAATGTAATTTACTTAAAAATATGAATATTATGAAATATTCCGCTATTGAATGTACCAGTCATTAAATGAAAAATTACTTCTAAAAAAAAAAAAACTCTGACAGCTTTTAATAGAAATCTTTATTTGAAGATGATGTAGAAAATCAATAAATTCATAAGTGACCGACCAATATCTGGTATGGACAGCAGTTAATTAACTGCCACTCTGCTTTCTTTAATTTCTTCGTATTTATTTTCTCTTTCTATTTTCAACTCTTCTCTTCTATACAAACACTGTATTCTAATACCTATAAATTAATGAAAAAACAAAAATTCTTATTAAAGAATTTAATTACGGGTAGCCTAATAATTATTTTAAAAATAATATAATCATTCATGTTGAAAGCTAAAAATAATTTTTATTTTATTAATCTGCACATGTTGCATGCATGTGTTATCGTTTAAGAAATCAACTATATTCGTCTCTTCTTTCTTGATCCCAAATTAAACGGCGTTTCTTCAATGACCTGATTCTCCAGTCAATTATTTTTTTTCTAATTTAGATTCTTTTGTGAATAGTTTATCATAATAATAATACTTATTCAAGATTTGAAACATTTTCAATGTAAAATACGTTTTTTATTAAAAAAAAAGCCGGCAAAGGATTGAAAGACTTTCCCGCTATTATCCTTGTTCGAAAAAATTTTTAAAAAGAAAATAATACAGTAAATTTAACTAGTTTTTTTTAAATAATTTTAAATGAAAATTGTACATAATTATTGTCATTCGGTTTCTGCGAATACAAAAATTAAACATTGTTATGCCATGAAATTAATATTTTTTTTATTTTTTTACTTTTGCATAATTTTGACTTTTTTTCTTTTCCGAAAAGTTTTACCTACAAAATAAGGAATGATAATACCGTAGATTCAATATATGTGTAGAATATGTCTCTTATGGAATAGATAGTTCACTTTCTTAAAAAAAAAAAAAAAATAGTAAGTAAAAAATAAAGTTACTGCTTGTATCTTATCAAGAATTTGTATCAACTTCTTGTTGTAAAGGTTAATAAAAAGTAATGATACAGCCCGAAAATCATCTACACTTAATATTACGAGTAAATTATAAAATTTATAAATATAATATAGATATTTATTCGTTTATATGTCATAGTTTACGATGGGAAGATGATACTGGAGTATATGACCACATTCCGTTTAGATGTTTTTATAATGAAAAAAATATGTATGATCATCTTATTCCTCATTTGTTTTATGTACGTATTATTTTATTACCAAGTAATATGAGTAATAAATCTATTATATTACATTGGCTCGAATAGATTTATTACCCAACAATTGATGTATAATTTAATCATGATGTTTTTTTATATGTAGTGTTAATTTTTTGTTTGTAACTATTAACAGTTAAATTGTTATTCATTTTAATATATAAATTATAATATATGTTATTGCTTATCTTAAAGAAATTATAATTATATTGAATATGTAAAAAAGTAATGAGCATATATATATATATATATATATATATATATATATATATATATAGGCTAATATTCCTGCTTAAAAAAGGTACTCGCAGTATAATAATCCATGCTAGATTATATCTGAATTGACCTTAATGAAAGTAAAGAGTGAAACATTACTGCTTGGCAGTTACAACTCATAAATAATTATAAAAAGTCTGAAGTGGACACCGCATGACTTCCTTGTTCTCCTATTAAATTACATATACACATTTTTGCTGCACTTCATTTAAACTTATTTCATTTGAAAGTGAGATACGATCCGCTAATTCTTTAATAAAAGTACAGTTCCACAATGGCTAAAACATTAGTTTTTATTAACGTCAAATATTTATACAATTATTAATTCAATAATCGTATCTGGAATATTAGGTTAGAGTAAAAGTTCCTTGATTACTCTTTAAATAATTTTTTACCAAATAATCCAATAATAAAAACTTATTATTCTACTCCGTAAGGTCTAAAGTAATATTTGTAACCAATGTATAGGAGTTCAATAAAGGAATAGTTTAATTATTATTAATTTTTATTTATACGACACACCAGAAATCTTGTGTATATTATGGACAAGTGAAAACAATTTTCAACAGACACTTTAAATTGAAAACAATTCAAAAATGTATTTTATTTTTCTGTCAAATAATTAAATATAATGATTTAAAAAAAATAAATATACAACTTTTATAAGAATTTGCTAAGAAAATCCAGAAATAATGTGATTCAAAATTATTAATTCTCAGTTAATATTAAATAATCAGACGTTTCACTAAATTTATTATTTTAATTTTATTTTACTTCTAAACTTATTTCACTAATAATTTTTTCATTTTTTTTTTTTTAATTATCAATGAATTATTATTTATTTTAAAAGTTTTTTTTACAATCACGGTTAATAATTATTAAATCAATATATATAAATTAAAAAAAGAAAAGTTAAATAAAATAAATTAAAGAAAACGATTGGAGATAAAATTTGATTCGAACCGATGTGCCTCCCTTTAAGATCCAAATATTTCATTAATTAAAATTTTAGTTTTAATTTCGATTGTAATCAAAAAGGGAGGTGCACAGTTAGATGTTACAACAGTGCTAACTCCAAAATTTCAACATCCTACGACCAATCGTTTTTTAGTTATACGAGTTACATACCCACATACATACATACATACATACGTACGTACAGACGTCACGCCGAAACTAGTCAAAATGGATTCAGGGATGGTCGAAATGGATATTTCCGTTGAAATATGAAAACCGAAATGTATCGCGATCACAATACTTGCTTTACTTTATTATACAAGGAAGTAAAAAAAAAAAATTAAAAAAAAAAAGAAAAAAGGAGATTAAATCTGAAGACCGACATTTTTCGCCTTCATAATACTTCCTTTACTTCGTTGAAGGAAGTAAGAAGTAAACAACGTTAAATTAAAAAATCTACAAATTTTAATGAATTTATGAAGAAAAAAAATATAATAGTATAAACACAACGATAAAAAAGATTCTCGAAAATCAGGAAATAAAAGAGGATAAAAATTTAAGTATCTCGAAGTAATAAAGCCAAACGCTCTAGAAAAGAAAGCGGCAAAAGAGCGAACGCAGAAAACGGCGTTAGCGTTCAGCTTAAGACAAAATTTATAAAGTAAAAAATCGCTTTTACATAATCCTAAACATTACAAAACAATTATTCTTCCGAAGGCATCATATGGCTCTGAATGTTTGCAAAATTTTTCAGATAAAGACCTTTTTAAAATAGAAAAAAGAATTTTAAGAAAGATATGTGCACCCGATTACCAGGACGGAATTTATAAACCAATCAGTGAAACAGAGATTTTTAAAAATACAGAAAAAATAAAAGACACTGTTACGTTCCACTTTTAGCCGTCGGGTGGCTGCTACCTAGTGAGGGCTAGAGAGCTCTCCGGCAAGCTATGGTCATACGATGTCCTACGTCATAATACCGCAAGGAGTGGTCATTATGATGTAGCGACTTCTATTCATTCGGCGCCAAAATCTGACCCACTGACCCAGAGAGGTCGTGGTGTACATTCAGTCCGGATGAACGCGCATACTAATGTTCGGATGAACGTTTATTTTATTTGTATACTTATATGTTATTAAGTTCAATTATATCTTAGTTGTTCAATTATATGTTATCTAAATGTCAAGACGACACGAAATTAAATAACAATTCAATAAGCAACAATGCGTTGTTTTAATTCATCACCTACTCATCTACATTTCATACACGCTCTAAAACCTACCACAAAGGTTTTATGGTCCTCCACATTGCAAGGGATCTAACAGACACCATCCGGAGAAGAATATAAAAATTTTACGAGTATTTATACAGAATGAGCGAAAACAGATTAACAAAACAAATATTTAACTTTTATAATATTAAAACTAGCCGATTTAAAGAAGTAGAAAACGATCTTAAAACTTTTGAAAATCTCCCAGGAAACCTGTTTGAATAGAGAACAATTTAGAAAATTAATCAAAGAATCTAACTTTCCAGAAAAGAAGAATAAGAGGAGTACGTATAGGAAGAAAGTGGCCGAGGAAGAAAACATTGGAAAGATTCAACTATTATGCAAACGTGATCTTTAGTGTTGGGATGAAAAAAAGCATATATATATATATATATATATATATATATATAAACAAATATAGTGTGTTAATTTTATGCTCGTTTTTTTTTTTTATCTTCAGACATTTGATTGTTTGATGCAGCTCTCCAAGATTTCCTATCTAGTGCTAGTCGTTTCATTTCGGTATACCCTCAACATCCTACAGCCCTAACAATTTGTTTTACATATTCCAAAAGTTGCCTGTCTACAAAGTTTTTTCCTTCTACCTGTCCCTCCAATATTAAAGCGACTATTCCAGGAGCTTTAATATGTGGCCTATAAATCTGTCCCTTCTTTTAGCTATATTTTTCCAAATGCTTCTTTCTTCATCTACTTGCCGCAACAGCTCTTCATTTGTCACTTTATCCACCCATCTGATTTTTAACATTTTCCTATAGCACTGCATTTCAAAAGCTTCTAATCTTTTCTTCTCAGATACTCCGATTGTCCAAGTTTCACTTCCATATAAAGTGACACTCCAAACATACACTTTCAAAAATCTTTTCCTGACATTTAAATTAATTTTTGATGTAAACAAATTATATTTCTTACTGAAGGCCCGTTTAGCTTGTGCTATTCGGCATTTTATATCGCTCCTGCTTCGTCCATCTTTAGTAATTTTACTTCCCAAATAACAAAATTCTTCTACCTCCATAATCTTTTCTCCTCCTATTTTCACATTCAGTGGTCCATCTTTGTTATTTCTATTACATTTATTACTTTTGTTTTGTACTTGTTTATTTTCATGCGATAGATCTTGCGTAGGACTTCATCTATGCCGTTCATTGTTTCTTCTAAATCCTTTTTACTCTCGGTTAGAATTACTATATCATCAGCAAATCGTAGCATCTTTATCTTTTCACCTTGTACTGTTACTCCGAATCTAAATTGTTCTTTAACATGATTAACTGCTAGTTCCATGTAAAGATTAAAAAGTAACGGTGATAGGGAACATCCTTGTCGGACTCCCTTTCTTATTACGGCTTCTTTCTTATGTTCTTCAATTATTACTGTTGTTGTTTCGTTCCTGTAAATGGTAGCAATTGTTCTTCTATCTCTGTATTTGAACCTTAATTTTTTTTTAAATGCTGAACATTTTATTCCAGTCTACGTTATCGAATGCCTTTTCTCGGTCTATAAATGCCAAGCATGTTGGTTTGTTTTTCTTTAATCTTATATGCTCGTACATATCATTAATCTTTATTATGCTCGTACATGTTAATATGACACCTAATTTATATAATGGAAAATTTTGGAATTACGAAATATTCATTTAAATTTTACAAAAAAAAAAAATTATGGTATTAAAACCTGTAATATTGATTATCTCGTATTTAGACTTCATGACCCAACACGTACCCCACATGTTACTGGACATGTGGGGTACATGTAATTCGTCCTGCACATAGATGTTGCAGGTATTATTTACTGACCAATTTGGTTGAAATATTGCTGCATGGATGTCAAAACAAGTCAAAAAAAACAAACATATATATTTTTTTTGAATAATAACAAAATTGTGATCTTCCAAAATAAAATTTTCGTTTTTAATAGTTCAGGAATTTAATTTTACAAAAAATAACTACCGTAATTAATAAAATAAGCTGAAATAACTAATATTTATAAGTTATTTAAAATATTTGCATTACCAAAAACCGTGTAAAGATGGAATAGATGTTGCTGGACAGTTTTAATCAGAGTTACATAATATCACATTAAATATGTGATTTTATTCTTTGTTCAGCGTGACGATATATGGTACTCGGTCAGCCAAATATAAATCGGTCTTTTGTTTTTACATTTATTAATACGGAATAAAGATTCAAAACATATTTATCACTCTTACTTAATTCTACACATTTTTCTCAACGCGTGGGGAGCTTATGGATCCCTTCTTTATAAAACGTTTGAGGACGTATTACGAATCAATTGCGCATAAACTCCTGTACTTCGTTGTTCTTGAATAACGAAATCGATGTTCTTTCAGAGTCTCGTTTAATGGCCTAAAGAAAGGATAAATATTTACTGTACGGGGGATGTTCTAACGTTTTCCAGTAAATTTTGAGAATGCACAGAATGGCTGTGCAAAACCGTGTTTTTGTCGTGAAGGAGAATTACAACTCCCTGAATTGCTAACGTCGCCTTTCATTTGGTAATAATGAAACAATAAAATTGTTGATGCTAATGAAACATTAAAATTGAAATGGTAATAATGGTTAATAAAACAGTTATTTGCAAATTAAAAAAAATAAACCCTAAAAATTTTAATAAAACCTGACTAAAGAACGTTCAATACGTTGCGGAGAAGGCCTGCAATGCCTTCTTCGGTATCGACGTGTGGCCAATTCTGATTGAAGTCTTAATTTTAAGACCATGAGCATCTTGTATAAAGGCGTATGCGAGGCTATTATGTTATATACGGCGCCTGTTTGGGCGGAGAGGCTAAAATATAAAAGTTATCGGGACATACTATTAAGGGCTCAACGTCTAATATTGTTAACGGTAACGGATGGTTACCTTAATACTTCACAGGAGCCAGTCTTGGTGATTGCAGGTGTGAAACCGATGGACTTGATTGCGTCTTAAGGGACTTAATTGCGGATTTGCGGACTTGATTGCAGCAACGGTATGTTGCTAAGAAGTCCGGTGAGTTGACTTCGGATAAAGTTCGAGAAATTGAACAACATGGCAATGCCTTGTGGCAGGCCAGATGGGATGAGACAGAGGGTGGCCGTTATACGCATGATCAATTTCGAAATGATGTTGGTTTATGGGACGCCTCTTGGGTACACCCTAATAAATATGTTTTCAATTTCTTTCCGGCCATGGTGCTTTTAGGGACAGACTGTAGAGATTCTGCCTGGTAGATTCTGGGATGTGTCCTAAGTGTGGACAATTAGATGACACTTCCCATGTTCTTTATGAGTGCTCGAACTACGAGTTAATGCGCACGGAGACCATTTGTCGGCTTGATCTTATCGGGTCAGTGTTGGTTCTCCGTGTAAACTGGAGGAGACAGGCCGAATGGGCAATAGTGAAGAGTTTTACAGTGTACTTGGCAAAGGAAAGGATTGGTTAGGGGATCTAGAGCCCTGCTTGGATTTCTCTTATATTCTGTTTTTGATGATGTTTTGTTTTATAAATTATATCTTTGTTGTTGTTTTTGTCCTTTGTTTTATTTTTTGTTCCTGTGTTGTTATTGTTCCGTGTAATATTTTTATGTCTCGTGTTGTGTGTTCAACTCACTTTTATCTTATATGGATAGATAGTTCAGTTCCTTTATTTAGTTAAATCCTTTCAGTCTTACTTAAAACTCGGTAAGATGTGCTTTGTTTTCAGTTCATTAAATAGTAGTACACCAATGTGAATGTCACTCATAGCATTCGCATCGGTAGCATCCTGGCCAAGGCGGACTGGAATATTTCAAAAGCCGAGGTTTCGAAGATGACCTTCGATAAAGCCGATAAGAGATATGAACGGAGGGGGTGGCGAAGGGTGTCTTCCCTTACGCGGGCCAGGATGATCCAAGATCTGGCAGACTACTCAGAATTCACAGTGAGACGTTCTAGGCTCACCCACAAAATTCTGACCTTCGTAGAAGGACTGAAAATAGTCTCCTAGATCCAACAAGTCAAAAAAACCTAGAAAAAGCTCAGATAAATTCATCGGAAATTTTAGACAGAAAATTATACAGACAAAAATTTGGGAAATGAGTAGTTCAGTTAGATGAAGTCTCGAAGAGACAGAAAACAAATAGAGAAGATTGAAAGAGAACCAATGGAGAAAATATGAGAGCCGCAAGGAAACGCAAAAAATTGATTATAATAACTTTATGTGATCCAATAGGGCCTGATCGCAAATAAAATAGCAATAATATATAATAAAACAATACTATATATAACGGTATTATTATTATTATTACGTATTTTTATTTTACGTGGTAAAATTAATTTCAAATAACAAACTGTTCGGATTCATCTATTTTCTTTGTCCTCTTGCTTAATGTAAACAGAAGATATCATCTTCTTTTTTCTTCTTATTTGTTAATGAACCAGCTGATTTTAATTATTGTTAGAAATTATTATATGAATTTACTTTTTTTAAGATGTATTAGTAACATCACTAAATTCTTATTGCTCTAGCTAGACATATTTAATATATATTTAAAATGTGAACTTAACTAAAAACGTAATTTGTTATAACTCATTGCAGTGTTTAATTAACAAAATGTAAATTTTGAAAGTAAATAAAGGAAGTGATTGGTTATCCGGCATTACTTAATGTATACAGTTTACACAACCAACGAATTGCTCCGCGGCTGAAATTGTTGTACACAAAACAATTACACTAAAATTGAAAAACTATCGGACACGGTAAGGAAAAGAAGAATTACATTTTATTCCAATTTATTTAGAATGAATAACAGTAGATTGACCAAACAAATCTTTGATTTGTATCAAAGTAAAAAAACTAAAGGTAAATGGTTCACACAAATTCAAGAAGATCTAAAAGAATTGAAGATTACTGAAGAAATTATAACAGAAAGAGATTATTTAAAGATGAAAAAAAGGGTTCCAAGGAGCGTCAAATCGTAAGAACAACAGAGCTGTACTTTCTGAAGAATAAAATTAAGAGATATCAGAATGAATGAATAGGTACTGCACAGATAGAAAAAAAGAAATAACCGAAAATAAATAAGTGATCTAACGTGTTCCAAAGTAAACTACTTGGGGGAAAAAAACATATATATATATATATATATTGTTACCACATATATGCCTAATTTAATATCGGCGGGCGAACACGATAGCAATGATGTGAGCTGACGCACAGTATACGTATGCGCCGATACAGCATCACTCCCACCGCGCAGATGACCGCGCAGTACACCCATCATAGCGGCGCTGCAGCCCCACCACTCACAGGCTCCAGTAAAAGAGCGCGCACGAGAGTGAATTTTTAATTCATCGTCGACCACCACCTGGAGAAGACCAAGAAGAAAAAGAAGATGGAAGAAGACAGAAGCAGCAGGCCTGGTCAGCACACCGAGGCAGCCACTGGACGCGGACGCTACCTTCCCGCTCCAGCTCGCCGGGCTTCAATCGCCCTGGCCGGCGGACAACAGCAGTAGCCGGTCCAGCGTGGGATCGCTCGGGGGAACCGTCTCGGCTGCGCCGGCGAAGGACGACCGACGCCGGCCCGACACTGCGGGACAATGGGGGTCACCACTGCCACGCTGTAGCGGGGACCCAATTGCCGCTGAGGGAAAGCCCGGTCTGACTTCACGCAACTCCCCGACTTCGTCGGATACCAGATTCTGGGCTCAACAGCTCTTCTCAGAGCTAATGCAAAAAACGGCCCTTTTCAGGGCCACCACAGGGTTATGAATTACGAGCCGTCGAAGCCACTCGACGACAACAGCCCTTCTCGGGGATACCATAAGGTTAGTAATTACAACGAGCTGTCGAAGCCAATCGACGAAAAGGCCCTTTTCAGGGCTACCATAAGGTTATTAAGTGCCACGAGCCGTCGAAACCATTCGGCGAAAAAAAAAAAAATAAAATAACGTAGAAACCTCGTCGTAATTATTGGTAGAAGACCGATTTATAATATCTGTTAAGAATTTTAAATCCATTAAAAAATATCGTTTGGATGAAATTTTGATCGCGCGACCGAACATCTGGGTTAAGATTAAGGCTATCTCTGTCTTTTTTGTAACACATTTTTATCATAAGCAAACCTATATAAGAAAAATTCAATATATAATATTGGATATATATATATATAATAATAATAATATTGGACTGAGGTTTCAGTGGATGGTCATTTTTAACATAATTTTTAACTTTCGATTCAAATTGCCTAAAAAGATAATAACTTTTGTACTTTTTTATTTTAATTTTATAAACGCTATTACAAATAAACGTTCTATACTTTTTCGAGAGTATTATTGACTTTTGAATAATAATTATTTTTCATTTATGTACGGATTTCTCAGTATCTGCTACTATCATTAAATAATCAAAATAGCCTTCCAGTGTTTATATTTTAAGAAAACCTTTTTTTACGGATTTTGAGCGCTGTTTGTTTTCCATTATAATATTAGAAGAAGAAAAAATTGGTTAAAAACAAACATTAAACATTATTTTTACTATTTACATATATCAAATTTTTATTACCGTGTAATTTAAATACTGCATTTCTTGGTTTTAATAAATATAAAATGAATGAATGAATTATTCATTTTTTATCTGTATTATTCCAAATTTTTTACAGTTACTAAGTAGGAACCTTTGTTAACAAACGATTATTACGCGTGATATCTTTTGCTGTTCAATAAACCATAAAGTTCCTTGATAGCAAATTTCAATATTTAAAACTGATGAAGGAACAAAGAAACACCAATGTTTCAATTAACACGTCTGGGATAATCGGTTACTTTACCTTTTACAGTCGACTTATCATTGATCAATGAAAAAAATATGAACAAAATTCTGTAAAATTTCCATTCTGCAGACTTCCACAAATTTCCCCTTATTTCTACATAAGAAATTAAAATTATTTCATTAAAAAAAAAAAATGAATCCATTTAGTACACATAATTTTTAAGAATTTTGGGCAGTTTTTGTTAATTTATTTGAGTGATCAGTGCACTCCTTGAAGGCGACTAGTATAAGTTACAGTTGCAAATTATATAAACCATATGCAACAATAATAAGATTCTGTGGCAGGCATTCTTGGAAACATAAAGTGAGTTGGTTTTTACGTAGACTTTTTCTATATATTTGTAGAATACATTATTATAGTCAACATTAATATGATATATTGACCGAAATGTAGAAGACTTTCGTTTTACAATGTTCAAGACAAATATCTATTTCAGCCGGACCCAGTACTGCAGTAGAGATAGAGTCCGGCTCATCCGCCGCGGAGACATCATCGCACATTACTCTAGATTCTTTAGCAAAGATGCTAACAGCGCCGGCGAAAGTTTCATCAACTGACGTCAGCCGAAGAACGTCACTGGCACCCGAAATAGAGGAAGACGATGCCATGTCTGAGGCCTCAGATACGCTGTCATCCGAGGATGAGGCCGTCAGAAGAATGGAGAAACGTAAAAATGGATGGCCGAAAGGAAAGCCTAGAAAGTAATTTTATTGGATCAGAAGTTATAAGAAAAAGTAAAATTTTGATCATTTTTTGACACATGAAAATGTGAAATATTGAATCCTTTTTTTTTTTTTTTTTTTTGAAGTGGGATGAGGCTAATGACCAAAGTAGTCGATGCCCCTAAAAACCTCAAAAAAAAATCTATTACTTTTCCGTCTAGCGCTATAGTTGTACAAGGGAAAGTATCGTAACCGGTCCAATTTGGGCATATGCGATTTTCGCCGGATCTTAACGTTTTCATACCTAAGGAACCCAAAAAACCGGATGGAAATTTTCCGGATGTTTCGTATGTACGTGTGTGTGTTCAGTGTTGGCCTTAAAATCCCCTTATATCTCCAGAACTACTCGACCGATTTTGACCAAACTTGGTCAGATTACTTTCTACATATGGGGCATTGATGCTATTAAATTTTCAACTTAAAATGTCAAGGACTGTAGAGCAAGGTCACCGTCGGTATCTCGAGATTTCGCCTAATTAAGGTCATATTTTTCTTAGTCATATTTGTTAACAATTAAAAAATAATATTTGAAAAAAAATATATTTGCAAAATCGCACCATCACCTCAAAAAATGCTCTAAATTAGTGGCAAAGTGCGTATATTGGGTCAATAGTACCCCCGTCACCACAAGGAGCGCTAGTGTAGCACTGACATGCTACATTAAGTTGTGTGTGTATGCGTGTGTAAGCCGCCTGACGGGAAAGTACTACAACTGTGATGTCAGCTTTTTTAATGAGACAACAAGCAATTCTTTTTTACTTCCTTTTACGAAGTAAAGGAAGTATTGTGATCGCGAAAAATTTCAGTTTCCAGATTTTAACGGACATATTCATTTTAACCATCCCTGAATCCATTTTGATTAGTTTTTCAGCTCGACGTCTGTTATAATTTTAATATAATAGGCGAAATTATTTTTTGCCTAATTCATAATTAAAATTTTTAAAACTACTAATTTAATCGTAATTAAAAATTAATCAAAATCCAGTAAAAAAATTAATAAATAATGAATCTACAACGAACTTAAAATGATGAAAGATTCTAATCCATCAAAAAAAAAAAAAAAAAACAAATTATATGAAAAAAAGAGCTTATTCACCTTAATTTAAAATTTCAAAATGAAAAAAATTAATAAATCAACAAAAAGAAATTCTCGATTAAATCAACTTACCAGATAACCATATATATAAAAAAACGAATTTCATATCAAAACAACCTCAAACTTATAAATAATTATTCAACAATAAAATACAGATTAAAGTAGATCTTCATTATTCGGGGGGAAAAAAAATTAAATTAATTAACCCTGATACAAAAGGTACTAAAAAAATTATTATTTTTAAATAAAATTTTATAATCCATTACAGTACAATTAACTAAATAAAAAAAAATAAAAAAAAGAGACAAAAAACCTTTTTCAAAAAAAACAAATAAAACCTATCAGATCCAACTTAATTGAACAGTAAACATACTTATTGTAAATAAGAATTAACCAAAATCCGATTCTAGGTACACTTTCCGGTGCATCTACTTTGTTACGACTTATCTCAATTTATGAGAGTGAAGGCGATATGTACATAATTAAGAGCAAAATTCAAAAAATTAATTTAAAAAAATTACTATTAAATCCAAAATTCAAATTTAATCAAATTAAAAAATCAATAAACGAAAATTAATGTAACCCATAATAACCATTTTATAACTGCATCTTGACCTTACATAAATCTTTTAAAAAGAAAAAGAAAATAATTTTTCATTACACTCAACGACAGAGATATACAAGAAAAAAAAGGTACAAAAAATCGTGGAATATCATTTAAATTACACGTTCCTCTAAAAAGATTTAAAAACCGCCAGATCTATTAAATTTCAATTATAAAAATATACTACCTTAGAAAACAAAATTACTAATTAAGAATAACAGGGTATCTAATCCTGGTCTAAATTCAAATTTACATAGAAAAAAAAAATTATATAAATTTCACCTAAATACAAAATATAAACAATAAATTTAAACTAAATTCTAAAAAAAATTAACTTGAACCTGAGGAATAACCGCAAATGCTGGCACAATATTTTTTAGTTCGAAAGAATATAACTTAAATTAAAAACTTTAACACTGAAAAAAAACAATTTATTCATTAAGAATAAATCATCTAACAAACATTACATGCGTTATAAATTCAAAGCCAAATCTTGAAAGATTTTGGTGGTATAACAATCTCACAGCCCTTATTTTCTAAACTTTCTACAAATGCACTACTATCGTATCCTTTATCGGCTATCACAGTCGTATTCTGAACATCTTGAGTAAGATTTCCCGCTTGAGTTATATCATTTCTTTGCCCAGCAGTTAGTATAAACTTTAATGGAACACGCACTTGTTGAACATTAGGTTCTTGACCATGGTAATTCTTTACTAAATCAGCATATGCCTTGATTACATAATTACTGTAAACTTCTGTGAATTGAAGATCAAATTAAAAAAAAATATATATTTCAAGGGAACTTAATAAAACTTATTAAAAATGATTAAATAAATAACAAATATTTTAAAAAGGATTTCAACCCCTTGCCCAACAACAGTAAATACGTACGTATTTCACATAACTCAAAAACGATTAGCCGTAGGATGTTTAAATTTTGTATTTAGGACTGTTGTAACATCTAGTTGTGCACGTCCAATTTTGATTGCAATCGACTGGACCAAAAGTGCCCAAAAAAGCCCAAAATCCAAACAAAAATTGGCTTTTAGATTTTTTTCTTGACAGCAGTAATAAGCCCTCACTGAGTGCTTTTAACGATGTATCATAAGTGGTATTTATTTTCATTGGTTCCAGAATTATAGCCAAATAAAAGTTTAATTAATGAAATATTTGGATCTTACAATGCACATCGGTTCCAATTAGACTTCATCTCCTTTTTTTTTTAATTTTAAATATATTGATTTATTAATGATAATTATTAACCTCTAATTGTGAAATGATTTTTACAGTAAATAATAATTCAGTAGTAACAATTAAGAAAAAAAAAAAAGAAAAAAATGAGAAGTTATTAGTGAAATAAAGTTTTATGTACTTTTCATTTTAATTCAAAAATTTTTACAGAGATTAATAATAATTAATAAATCAATATATTTAAATTAAAATAATGTGAAGTTAAAAAAAATATATTTATATGAAGTCGCATTCGAACCGTTGTGTCCTTGGTTACGAATCCGACACGTTCTCACGTACACTAGTTAACTACTTAACCAACGTGAAAGAAAATTAATATATAAACTAATATAAAATGCTGATACGGACACTACAAAAATTTTGATGCAGTGTAGTTTCCACCACAATGCAGTTGTGTTACTGTCCACTTTATTAAAGAATTGGAGGATCTCACTTTTAAATGAAGTGCAGCAAAAAATGTGTATATGTAATTTAATAGGGGTAAAAGTAAGTCATGTGGTGTTCACATCAAATTTTTTTAATTCGTAAGAGATCATTATTTAATTTGAGAAGTAAGGTAAATATATTTTCGAATTAAAATTTAATCGGGGAGATAAATAGTTAAATCACCAACGATCTGCTGTTTTGACAGCCGTTGTTCGCTGATGCTATAGAGTCTGGTGTTAATTTCATTAACATTATTGTCACTTTCAACTACAAAGCACTTATTAACTTTGAAACTTAGTGTCACCCTGAATAAATGCTTTATCTATGTACGAATATTGTGGTTGCCACTTAAAGCTCTGTGTTTGGATCGTGTCAAGTTTATTGAAATGTTATACTGTAATTGCCAGAAGTTGGGTGTCAAAAAAGTATTTACTTTTGACAATAGAGGCAAATATACTTAAAAGTAATACTTAACTTAAATACTTGCTTAAATGTAATACTTAATTTTTTAATTCGTGGAATATTTCATTTAATTAAAATACATTTTTGTGGTTCTTTTTTTATATTACTGTCTTTTGTTGTGTTTTTTTTTGGGGGGGGGGAAATTACTTTTTCGTATTTGAATAAATTATTAAAGATTAAATTAAATTCTACAAATTTTAAAAGTTTAGAATAGGAATTAAATTTGGTTGTAAAGATTTTTGGTTTTAAAATCTTCTTTTACGTCTTTGATTTTTGAAATACTTCTGATTTTATAAAGTGAAAACTTCTTTAAGCGCGTCGTGCACTTTTGGATGGCAGTTGAAAAATATGATACTTAACTAAAATAATAATCTTTTTTTTTGTTGGTGTTGCAGAGAAATATTATTTACGTAACCCCCACGAGTGGAGGAGTATCGGACTCGCACGGGTTTGGGTAGATGTTTTTATAAGAGGGTCGGGAGCCGGAAAATGAGCTCACCAAATCCCATCCCAAGCCAGGGTCTGGGTCTGATCTCGCCTATAAGCCGTATTTTACTGTATACTCAAATAAGAATAAATTAATTAAAATCTCTGTGGTGGAGTGGTAGTGTCTCGCTCTTTCTTCCGGAGGTTCCGGGTTCGAATCCTGGTCACTTTTTAAAATTCCTGGTTACTTTGTTAACAAATTTGTAATATTATCTTATCCCTTTATAATACCAGTTGAAGTATTTTTCTCCCACAGTTGATCATGCCAGTCATGGAAAAGTGAGGTTGCTTGAAGAATTTTGATGTTATCAGTTATTTAGGTGTTTATAAAATTCTTTAATGGAATAGATAGCTGGACATCTGACGCAGTCGATATTATAAAATCGTACATATATTGTCATAGAACTGTTATTAAATGTCGAAATCAGTAGTTATTGAATTCTGTTTAAAATAATCAACGTTTTTCAAACTGTTGACCAGTCTTCGTAATATTTTTAATATCCGACATCTCCAGTACCGAAAAAATTACAGAAATGATGGTTATTTCGTGAAGAATGTCTACTTTAAAATTTAAAGTTTTCTTAATGATTGTCTTGTCGATTTTTGAAGAAGACCGTTTGAGTAGAAAATCAGATTTCTGACGAAGTCTATAACATATGGTTGGCCAAAGAATACAGTTTTATATATTTGAATTCGTATACTTAAGTGGTTATGAGCTTACTGAAATTTAGCAATGATTTAGAAATGAATCCCCCTTTAAAGATTCTATTTCATTAAATTAAAAATATTTTTCCATGTACAATAATTTATGATTTTACAGGTGTAAGCTTGATTGATATTTCTATTATCTAATAAAAAAAATGAGGTTTTCCAAACTTCTGGTGCTAATAAAATGTGCTATTTAACTAAAATATACTTTATACAATATTCAATAGATTAATCGTTACCAAAAATTAAAAAAAAAAAAATTGTAAAATACGCCCTTATTTACGAACTGAAAGGATTTTTTTATGACAAAGTTTTTTTTTGATTTTAATATTTGACATGAAGGTTCAAAGTGGACAAGATCCATGGGTAAATTATGAATGATCTTATTCATTGTTATATAAATTAGTTTATATAACTAATATAAAATAAAGGATTGTCAAAATGAGGGAATATTCCACCATATACCATAGTTGTTAAACAACTAAAAATTGTGGAATATTTTCTCATTTTGACAATGCTTTATTTTATTAAAGTGCATCTTTTTTTGTATTATTGATTTTTTTTTAACTTAATGTTTCTTTCATATTTGAATAAAATATTAAAGATAAAATTAAATTCCCCATGGAATTTTAAAAGTTTATAATAGGAATTAAATTTAGTTGTAAAAACGTTTGATTTTAAAATTTTATTTTAGTAATTCGATTTTTTTTGAAGTGAAAACTTCTTTAAGCGCATCCAAACTTTTGGATGTCAATTGAAAAGTCTGATGCATCAGGCTCTGAAGTGAAACGCTCATTGGTATAAATTCGAGCGAGCCGAGTTTAACCGAGCGTGGGAGAGTCAGAGCTGGCTAGTGAATAAGTACGATCCGTAAGGCTTTGTTGTGATACGCTCATTCGGATAAAGTCGGGAGAGTCGAGTGTGTTCGGGCGACAGAGAAACAAACAGTTGTGTGTCGTGACTTCTGTGGTTGGCTGAGTTTCGTTCTATACAAAATACATTTACAATTATTGTTTGGTGTATGTATAATTATTCGTGTTGATATTGTACTTGTTTTTATGTGTTTACGTTAAGTGCATCATCGTTCTAATACTAAAAAATATTATTGAAGAGAAATTCAGCCGTTGTGTATGTAAGTTAAATTTTTTTCTCATTTAATATATAGGGTTCGTCAGTATATTGCAAAGCACACGTTTATTTACGTACATAGCTAATTTCGAACTTGATCGATTACAATTGATATTGACTGGAGATTTTAATGTGGATTTCTCAAAAGAAATATCGAAGCCTTTAATTGATTTCTTAAAACCCACATTAAATTTAAATATGTCAAAATACCAAAATGAGAGTACCATAAAATATGGAACTACAATTGACGAAGTTGTTTTTTTTAGACATTTTTGTTTTTTATAGACATTTTCATCTCGTATTTTATTTACCACAAGCCCGTTGTTTCATTATTAGATTATAATAATATCGAAGAAAATATTGATTTAATAAATGAAAGATTGCGAGATTCAACAGAATAATTGATACATAGAAGTTCACACGTTGCAGATCTAATTACTCGGATTATATGAATGAAAAAAAAGTCGTGTGTGTGTGCGCGCGCGCAGTATTAATTTATGCCTTGTTCCTGGTTTGTCCAAGTAATATCATCCATAATTTAAAATCATTCATATATATATTACTCGATACGGTTACTACCGCCAAAGATGTTTTTCACTTCGGGACCGTACACACACAATTATTTTTTTTAAATTTATTTTTGAATCAAGAATTATATCTACCGAATTCCCCCTTTCATTATATCGTGCAAAACTGAAATATTATTATAAAAAAAATGTTATTTGTGCTTGGATATAGAAAGTATTGTTTTTTTAATCGTTTTTGATCACGTTATCCTTCCGGAATACTTAAAATTTAGCCTAAAATTAAATCAGGGTCAACCATTCAAGTTTATGTGATGTCTTAATAAACAAACATATAATTTCTTTTTGTACAGATTTATGCCTAAAATAAGGTAATAAATTTTAATTCAGTATATGGTTTGGCATAATGGTATTATATATAATAACAAAGACCAGTAGAAATGACGACTTTTTTAAATTTAAAAAGCAATTTTAAGTGTAAAAATAGCTTCGTTACGGAGAGGAATGCTGGATAAATCACCTTGAACTATTATTAAGTTAAGCTAAGTTTTTTCATTTTTTTGTTCAGAGATTTTTAAGTGATTTGTTGTTGTGTATTATTAAAACCAAATGAATTCTTTTTGTCCTATAACCTTTTTTTTTATTAATTTAAAATGAGGGAAAAAGAAAGAAGATAGATATAGGAGAAAGATTGTAGATGGATGTAGGGAGTTACGAGGAAGAATATGAGAGTAGATTGCTCCCCGCTCTTTTCCTTGCCCACTTGTTTCAGTAAATGGTTCAAAAGAAGGGTCAGTCCCTCTTTTCGCTTCGTACGAAACAAGTAGACTAAGTGGCTAGATCGTACCATCGCATCGCCTCAAAGTACATTAATCAAGCTAAAAACCTGTCAATCATTGTATCATTCGTCAATGCCAACTTAGAAAACTACCAAAGTATTTTTTATGGACCATTAGTTGATTGATTTAATGAATTTTTATTAAAATAATAATTTATTATTTTACAAATTTTATAAATTTAATTATTAAAAGGGGATTTTTAGCGTCCTTAAGGTGATAAAAATATTTTTATTAAGATTGTTGTAACAAAAAATAAAAATAATAAATACTGATTTGTAATTTTTGAATGAATGTTGAATACAGTTTCAGTTTTTAAATCATAAGTTTTAAGTTATTATAATCTTAGCCGGCAGGTTACCAATGACTCATGACAAGTACCAAATTATCCAACCACTTACTTATTTTCCATGATCTTTGAAAAAATAAATTATGGTCAAATACCAGATGTTGGATAAAACTGAACCCGACCAGGACTTAACAAATCACCTTTTCCAAACGCTGTACCTAATTATTATTACGTGGTCGTTCATAATTAAAGACAAATACCAACAGTGGATAACTATTTAATAGAAAAAACTGAACTGTCTGATGGTTGCTCAGGTTGGCACCCCTGAGATAGAAAATATCAGCTGTTCGAAAAGTAATTTCATTATTATAACCTCATTTGTTTAAAAATTTTGGCTCGGGAGGGAAAACAGTTGGTTGTGATAAGATTCTTGTTTTCTGAAGCTGTAAATCCGGCCGAATTCACTGATGGATTTTGAAACATTAAATTAAAATTAAGTATTATTGCACGTGCAATTTTTATAAGTGGATTTAACAGTTCAAATAGGAACGAACAAGTGTCCAATTTTTTTTGTAGTGGAGTACTGGTAGAAGTTTCGACAGACGCTTGCAAAATTGCATTAATATTCTTATTGGCACATAAAAGTTTGGGAAATTGATGAAATTTGTTGTGAGAGCATTGGTACTGACTCTTCCATTATCCATGATAAGGTAAATTATTAGAGGTATAATCTTATAAAGATCTTAAAGTTATAAAAAGTTGAAAGTGTTGTACGGGAAAAAACAGGCGAAAAACTAGGTAATTTCTGTGCAGTTACTATAATTCGTACACGATTTCTTTAAATTAATTGAAACTGTCAAATATTGATGTATACATCAATATTCCTTAGACGTTTTTCTACAGACATGGTTTTTCTTTCATGACAAATACTGTAGAATATTTAAAAAAAAAAAAAATTGTAAACTGATTGAAAATTTTTCAGTTTTACCCAGAGCTTTTAACAATCAAAATAAAATTTTATTCTGCATTTAAATAAAAATATATCGATTTTCAAAAAAAGGAGTAGTGGCATGATGTTTCAGTTCCAGTAAAAAAAAATAGTTTGGGGAATTAAGATATTTTACCTTGAGACAGGTTCCATGTACCATGTCTGTCTCCATTTTCTGTATTCCTAGCCAAACTTTTAATATTCAGATAGCTTTCCATTTCCTTTTAGATATAATTTTTACTTTTTTCTAGCCTCTCATTTTTGCACCTTCTAATTTTTTTAATAAATCCTTTTTCTCTCTTATTCATGCTAGTTAATTTTCCTGTTCTGATTAAGTTTCTATTTTGTTCACTCTACTTATTGCTTCTTCTTCTCCCCAAAATAACGTTTCAGATGGTGATTCAACTCCATGTAACTACATACTAATTCATTTATTTAAAATAATTACACTTTTTTTTATTTAGTATATTAATAATTAAAAATTATATGTCTACATTTATAGCACATAATAATTATTATTAAACCAGAATTAAAGCACAAATAGAGTTGTAATTAATGTAGCATATCTCAAAATTATTAAATTACATATGTAATATTAAAAGTTTTTACAGTATCAATGTATAATTATGAATTGTTTATATATATAAGTTGGTTATCTTATCTTTTTCATTGCTTTCACATGGTTGTTTCTGTAAACCAATGATACATACATTGTTGACTGTACATCACAATAGGAATGGTTTTATTAATCCAACTTTATGCTTTTTATGCTGGAATAATTTGTTCACTTCAGTTCAAAATATAAATGAAATATAAAGCAAACATTATTTTAAGACACAAGGAATTATGATAACAGTTAAAGAATATGCATGAAATCATTCAACAGGCAATCTGTTGTTTATGCTAAAGAATTTGTTTCTTTGTTCTGATTTATTTATCACTGGTCAGTTTGTACCATTATCTGACTCAATCCAGCACACAGTATTGTTCAAAGTGTTGTTCTAATTAGGTAAAAAAAAAAAAAAACTAGCCATTGACTACAAGATTTAGTACCCTGATAAAAGCTTGTTCATCATTGGTTATTTTCTCTTCCGCTTCATTTACTGTTGCATGAATTCATTCATGCATTAAATATAATTCATTTTATTCTCGATACTCAATAATACTCTTATGATAGAATGTGCTTAATAAAATAACATTTATTTTAGTTTCTTATTTGTTTAATTTTTTAAAAATGTTTTTTCTTCTAATTTTGGGTATACGGTCAAACTTGTTCTTTCACTTATTCATGTGAATTTTTTTTTATTAAATGCATCATTATAATATTTTTTTTTTAGTAAGAATAAACATTTTTATTGTTTTCTAAAATCATTACTGCTTTATTACTGCATCATTAAGTCATTTTAATAGCAGCTAAAAATAGAAATGTAACAATCTAATACCATTCATTGATCCTTTATTCGAGGAAACAAACATGTTTCCTTTGATGATGGATGGGTCTTGTGAACTTGCCTATTTAGATCAGAAGGTATTTTTGATTGTGTGTATTCAGTAAAATACTCTTAATTACGAATGTGTATCTTATAATTTGGTATAAATTAGTTTCTATAATTCAGTGTAATTTAGTTTTTGAGGATTATAATAGATCTTACATAACTTGATCATGTTTTTTTTTTTAAATTCATTTCTGAACAGTAAAATAAATATGATACAAATCACAAACTGTTATAAAATTTAAAACACTCTACTATTAATACTTTTAACTTACACATTTCTGTTTCATTATTAATTATGTTAAACAAACATTTCAGTTTAAGAAAAATTTAATCAAAATAAATTTTTTATTCCAGTCAGTACATTACAAAGATCAAGTCAATATAAGATCAATTTTGTAAATATTAAAAAACTATTATTAAAAAATAATTAAAAAAAAAATTAATGTAGACAGATATTAATTAATAATGCTTATTAATGAATTAATTAAGTAAATACAAACATATGAAACAATATTAAGATAAATCCATTATTAATGTAGATTAAGGCAAAATATATTAACAGTTTATATTTTATTTTTTAAGTTAAATATATAATATTTGTTTAAGGTAAATATAATAACAGCTAACATTATTTATTAATTATATTTTTTGATGCTGCTGTTGACAACTTAAAAAATAGTAGTGGAGTTTAGTAATAAAATTTATTTATAAATACTTTAGCTACTGAAAATTGTGTAAAAATAATTTATATTGAAACCACAAAAGATGAACTGTCACGTTTATCATCTGCATGTATTATATGTGTACAATTTATTCTGAATTTAGCATAACAACTATCCAATGGTAACAAATTACTGTAGTTCAAAGTAGGATATTATGCACTATCTGTTATGGAAGTAACATAAATAAAAAATGTAATGCATTGTTTCGTATGTTTTTTCCGTGATAAATGTCATTAATGATAGAAGTCAAAACTTTATGAGTATGATTAGTAAAATAGTACGTTTTATACATTACCGCTATGATATGTCTTGCAGTATTTTTTTTTTTTTTTTTTTTTTTGTCTTCAGTCATTTGACTGGTTTGATGCAGCTCTCCAAGATTCCCTATCTAGTGCTAGTCGTTTCATTTCAGTATACCCTCTACATCCTACATCCCTAACCATTTGTTTTACGTATTCCAAACTTGGCTTGCCTACACAATTTTTTCCTTCTACCTGTCCTTCCAATATTAAAGCGACTATTCCAGCACGCCTTAGTATGTGGCCTATAAGTATGTCTCTTCTTTTAACTATATTTTTCCAAATGCTTCTTTCTTCATCTATTTGCCGCTCTTCATTTGTCACTTTATCCACCCGTCTGATTTTTAACATTCTCCTATAGCACCGCATTTCAAAAGCTTCTAATCTTTTCTTCTCAGATACTCCGATCGTCCAAGTTTCACTTCCATATAAAGCGACACTCCAAACATACACAAAAATATTTTCCTGACATTTAAATTAATTTTTGATGTAAACAAATTATATTTCTTACTGAAGGCTCGTTTCGCTTGTGCTATTCGGCATTTTATATCGCTCCTGCTTCGTCCATCTTTAGTAATTCTACTTCCCAAATAACAAAATTCTTCTACCTCCATAATCTATTCTCCTCCTATTTTCATATTCAGTGGTCCATCTTTGTTATTTCTACTACATTTCATTACTTTTATTTTGTTCTTGTTTATTTTCATGCGATAGTTCTTGCGTAGGCCTTCATCTATGCCGTTCATTGTTTCTTCTAAATCCTTTTTACTCTCGGCTAGAATTACTATATCATCAGTAAATCGTAGCATCTTTATCTTTTCACCTTAAACTGTTACTCCGAATCTAAATTGTTCTTTAACATCATTAAGTGCTAGTTCCATGTAAAGATTAAAAAGTAACGGAGACAGGGAACACCCTTGTCGGACTCCCTTTCTTATTACAGCTTCTTTCTTATGTTCTTCAATTGTTACTGTTGCTGTTTGGTTCCTGTACATGTTAGTTTATAATATAATTAGTTAATAATAATTAGTTTTTTTTTTTTTGTCTTCAGTCACTTGACTGGTTTGATGCAGCTCTCCAAGATTCCCTATCTAGTGCTAGTCGTTTCATTTCAGTATACCCTCTACATCCTACATCCCCAACAATTTGTTTTACATATTCCAAACGTGGCCTGCCTACACAATTTTTCCCTTCTACCTGTCCTTCCAAAATTAAAGCGACTATTCCAGGATGCCTTAGTATGTGGCCTATAAGTCTGTCTCTTCTTTTAACTATATTTTTCCAAATGCTTCTTTCTTCATCTATTTGCCGCAATACCTCCTCATTTGTCACTTTATCCACCCATCTGATTTTTAACATTCTCCTATAGCACCACATTTCAAAAGCTTCTAACCTTTTCTTCTCCGATACTCCGATTGTCCAAGTTTCACTTCCATATAAAGCGACACTCCAAACATACACTTTCAAAAATCTTTTCCTGACATTTAAATTAATTTTTGATGTAAACAACTTATATTTCTTACTGAAGGCTCGTTTAGCTTGTGCTATTCGGCATTTTATATCGCTCCTGCTTCGTCCATCTTTAGTAATTCTACTTCCCAAATAACAAAATTCTTCTACCTCCATAATCTTTTCTCCTCCTATTTTCACATTCAGTGGTCCATCTTTGTTATTTCTACTACATTTCATTACTTTTGTTTTGTTCTTGTTTATTTTCATGCGATAGTTCTTGCGTAGGACTTCATCTATGCCGTTCATTGTTTCTTCTAAATCCTTTTTATTCTCGGCTAGAATTACTATATCATCAGCAAATCGTAGCATCTTTATCTTTTCACCTTGTACTGTTACTCCGAATCTAAATTGTTCTTTAACATCATTAACTGCTAGTTCCATGTAAAGATTAAAAAGTAACGGAGATAGAGAACATCCTTGTCGGACTCCCTTTCTTATTATGGCTTCTTTCTTATGTTCTTCAATTGCTACTGTTGCTGTTTGGTTCCTGTACATGTTAGCAATTGTTCTTCTATCTCTGTATTTGAACCCTAATTTTTTTAAAATGCTGAACATTTTATTCCAGTCTACGTTATCGAATGCCTTTTCTAGGTCTATAAACGCCAAGTATGTTGGTTTGTTTTTCTTTAATCTTCCTTCTACTATTAATCTGAGGCCTAAAATTGCTTCCCGTGTCCCTATACTTTTCCTGAAACCAAATTGGTCTTCTCCTAATACTTCCTCCACTCTCCTCTCAATTCTTCTGTATAGAATTCTAGTTAAGATTTTTGATGCATGACTAGTTAAACTAATTGTTCTGTATTCTTCACATTAGTATTTTTTAGCACATTAGTAGCAGTATTTTTAGCACCCAGAATATTAGTTAGCTCTTCCACTTGATATGTAGCAGATATAAGAGTTTTATGATTATTTTTGATTTTCTTTCTATATATTTTTTTGAATTTTATAATCAGACATTTATTACAATAAAGGAAATTAAAAACTTTGCATTTATTCTTATATACAAATCTTTGTTTAATTGTTCCCATTTAAATGAGAAACAAATCCGAAATATGATGTTTTCAAATCTGAATCAACATTTCCAATTGCTATTACAGCATTCTTCAGTGACTGAGCTGCTTCAACATAGTATTTGATCATATTCTGGGTATATGTCAGCATAATTAAAAAAAAAACTGTTAGGAATAACACCAGCTGACACTAGAGTGTGGACAGCTCCATTTCATTTGCTGCTAGAATACCAAAAATACTGCAAGAAGAGTTTTGAAAAACATTATATTTATTTACTGTTTTCTGTTTAAAAAGTTAATAGTTTTAAATAATTTTCATAACCAATATCATCAATAAAAACATTGTAGATGTACTAACATCAATGAATTAAAACTCAAGAATGAGTCTTTTTTTTTAAATTATGATTTTTTATATAATTGGTGTTTACAACCAGTTAAGTTAAAAATAGTGTAAACTGTTTAGTTTACACTATTTTTAAGTTATATTTTGTTTAAATTATTACAACTTGGGGTATTCTTCTGTATATATTTTAATGAGGAAGGTGAGATAAATGAAATATTAGATGAAAAATAGCAGACCCTTGATGGGAATTGAAACAAAGACCAGCCGACGATGTAGAAGTCATGCTAATCACTATACAATTGCTCAGCCATTTTTATATTGTGAAAGATCTAATTTTTATGTAATGTATTTTTAAAAAAATTATTAATTGATAATTCGCTGTTGCTTCTTATTATTTTACATTACTTTTTTTTTAATGGATTGTTTGTTTTGGAATCGCAACAAAAATTTTTCTAAATTTAGATTCAACCACTGTACTGGTACCGTGGTTGAATCATTGTTAATAAATTTTAAGCATTTTTTTTTTAATCTTCACTTCACGGTCAATTTTTCTTCTAATACTATACTAATTGGTTGAACTAAGTACTAATAAAAAGCATTTGAGGAATAAATTATTATTTCCTTGTTTATTACAACATTTAACTTTGTAGTTTACTATATTTTTTATAGTTGCCTTACTTGTGCAGGTTGTTTATAACCCTCCCTTCTTTATAATTCAGTCATTTCCTTTAAAATTAAAAATGAAAATTGATTTTATTCGATGTTAAAAAATACCATGTAACTAGTTTTGTTTTTCTTCAACCTTCCAAAACTGGTATGAAATTTAAATTGCTTTGTATAATTAACTATTCATACATTAACTTATTTCAGAATTTAATCAGACTAATTTCGTAATTTAGATCCCCGTTTTACCATAATGTAGATTTAAAGAAAATTATCAAATTTTCTATCATTCAGTAAAGTAGTAAAAGACAGTAAAAACATAGTAAACAATGATTTACACCAGATTTGGATGAGGATACATACTTTTTACTTTTCCGTCTGTATAGCAGCTATAGCTATATAGAAGGGAAAGTATGGTAATCAGTAAAAATTTGGCATATCTGTGGTTTTCACCAAATCTTGACCCGTAAGGCTAAGGACTCCAGTAAACTGAAAATGGCATCGGTCAAAATTGGACATATCTGGTTATGTACATATGTATGAATGTTGGCATGTAAATTACCTTATATCTCCAGAACTACTTTACTAATTTTCACGAAACTTGGCTATAATATTTCTATATTGATGCTTTTAAATTTTCAATTCAAAAGATCAAGGAGTAGGGTGTGGGGAAAAAGTGAGATTGTCTCCAGATTTTTTTGCATAATTAAGGTTATATTTTGTCTAATATTAATGACTATTAATAAAGTAAACAACTTCTGTAAGAAATGTTTTAAATTTCACCCCTACCGCCAAAAATGGTTTTTGGTGTTGGCCTATAAATCATCTTATATCTCCAGAACTAGACAAACGATTTTGACCAAAATTGGTTAGATTACTTCTACATACAAGGCATTGAAGCTACTAAATTTCAAATTCAATAGCTCAGGGGGAGGGGGATACAGGGGGAAAAACAAAATCATCTGCACATTTTGTACAAAAAAAAAAAAAATATATATATATATATATTTTTTTTTTTTTTTTTTTAAATTTTGTAATATTAATAATACAGATAAATTTTAAAAAATCTTTTGCTAAATTTACCCCCACCACTAAAAATTATTTTAATTTAGAAGTTATTGAAGGCAATACAAGAGGTGATTTTTTTTTACATTTTTTAAAAAAAATAATTTTGTGAACAATTATATAAAAAAAAAATCTTTTGTGTAAAAATTTTTTTGCTCAATTGCACCCCACTCCAAAAAAAATAGTAATTTTGAAACGTTGTAGAAGGCAGTACAGTGGGTATTTTTTGTTGCAGTTTTTTCTATTAGCATCTCTCTGGATCCACAAATTTGTTTCCAATCAAAGTTTGGTCTTAACCCAGCCACTTCCCTGTACCCGCCCCACATCTCACTTAGCGATTACTGCTGACTACTGCTGTAGTCGTCTGCTATGTTGTGACATTTCAGGTGAGCGGTAGAATTAAATAAATGAATAATATTTAAAATGGCTGGTAGTACCACCACACCCATGCGAATGAAATTCGGTATGCGCATGCGCTTAGTTAGAATCATTGAATTAAAGAAAGGAAAAAATATTGTTTTCAAATAAAATGATAAATATTTTTAATTAAGTTGTGTGTATAAGCCATGCATCAGAAAAAAAGCCGCATAACAGGAAAGTCCTACAATTATGTTGTCAGGTTTTTTTCTTAATAATAATCATTCATTTAATTTTGTTGAATAGTCATTTATTTATCGCTTAACAATAAAACGTTGACTGTTGGTGTCACAGTTTAAATTTTGATTGCATCTTGTATAAAATATTTGAATACAGTAGTACTTAGCTTTCTTACTATTGCTAACCAAAACCAATATTGTGTGTGTGTGTGTGTGTGTGTGCGCGCGCGTGCGTGTGTTTATGATTTTTTTATTTTTTTTCTAATGAGTATAGTATAATCAAACAGCTAGTAAACAATAAGCCACCTCCCCTATGGCCATTGAGAAGAGGATGTTATGTACGACATGTTAAATAAGATGTACAGACTCAGGCTGACCACTCCTGAGATGTGTGGTTAGTTGAACCTCAACCACCAAGAACACCAGTATTCACTGTGTAGTATTCAAATCCATATAAAAACAACTAACTTTTATTAGGATTTGAACCTCAGAACCTTTGGCTTTTTAAAATCAGCTGTAAACAAATGATTTTGTGACTGATTTTACCACTAGATCAGCTCAGTGAATGTGATATTTGAAGCAAATAAAAATGCATTTAAAATGATTCATTTACAGATAAGTAATGTTACTAAAAAAAATTGTGCACAGAAAAAACACATTTTGGATAGTAATACCAATTTAAATAGCATTATAAAGCCCAACAGTGTAATGAATCTGATATTTTTATGTTTGTGGATTTTATTAATGATTTTATTTTAATGTTTCTTTTTCTGCTTATTTAATATTATTATTATGATTTTGAAAATAATTAGATATGAAAAGAAAATTATAAGAGATAAAATTTAGTGAAGTAAACATATTTTTTAAAGATTATAATTGATATGACATAAGTATACATTCATTAAATTTCTACTATAATAATAAAATAAATTCACTGTGAATTTCATTTGGTACTTACGTATTAACGCCACCGCAGCTACAGCTTTATTTAAAAACAAAGTAGTCAATCGGATTTCGGTGGAAAATGGGCCGATATAGAATTTAACATAGATTCAAAACAGTCTCTTTATTAATTTTAATAAATGGTTATTTATATTTTATAAATATAATTTAACCAAACTTAACCTAAGCTCGGTTCGCTCGCTAACCTTGACTAATTAACAGGAGTGTTTTGATTATTGAAATAATAAATAATTGCAATAATTATTGAATTTATTAAATAAATACTCAAAAAGTTACGGTGTTAATTAGTCAAGGTTAGCGAGCGAAGTGAGCGTAGGTTAAGTTTGGTTAAATTATATTTATAAAATAAATAAATATAAATAACCATTTATTAAAATTAATTAAGAGACTGTTCATTTTCCACCGAAATCCGATTGACTACTTTGTTTTTAAATAAAGCTGTAGCTGCGGTGGCGTTAATACATAAGTACCTTTCATTTTACAAATAGAATAAATAAAAAATAGCTTGAAAATCCATTTTCAAGATGGATATAAAATAATGAAATATATATATAATATAATATATTATATAATTAATATAATTATATATTATTATAATCTATAACTCTTATAACACAGAATGATCAAAAACTTTTGTTAAATTCATTTTTATAATATATATTTGTATAAATGAGTGATTTTGAGATTTTCTTTTTGAATTTATAAAATTGTTGAAAATGACGTGTGCTTTATTTTAGAATTGGAGGCTGCAATATTTGTTTTCACATTTTGTTTAAAGAGCAGTAATTCATTTAGTTGATGATAGATTAACTATTTAGTGATAATTAGTTAATGTTTGGATGCCGGTTGAAGGTGTCGGAAGAGTTTTTACGAAATAATTGGATTACATTAAGCTAAATTAGTGAATTTAGTTCATGCAAATTAATGGAAACAAAAGGGGGTAGTAAATATTTGAAACCAGACTAGGGCTGCTTAAATAAACAAATGATCCAGTTTGCTTTCTGTAGCTTTCACAAAGGGAATCTGTCAAAGCAATTGATTCGTGATCTGAATTACAATACACCACAAAGCGCAAAGTTAGTTTGTACTTTCAACTAGTAGACCGGACCTTCTCTTTTCTACCTCATACTCTACCATAAATCTCTCAGTTTCACTTTGCCTCACCCTCTGTGGCGCTTAATTACTCAATTCTGACTCTCTCTTCTCTCTGATGTTTTATTCACTGCAAGCATTCTGCATATTTTTATTGACTTGTTTGTCGATAAAAAAATATCATTTTTTATTTCCAATGATTATTAGTTTTAATTTATATCATCATAATGAATATTTTATATCGTGAAACTTATTACACATTTAAATCCCAACTTTACGAGTATATTATTAGTTCATTAATGTAAATGATACAGTGTAAAACTTTGGAGAAGGTTTGAAATTTTTATAACATTTCTGAGAAGCTTTATTATTTCATTGGTTAATGAATTATAGCTTTCTAAAATACTTGGAATATTAAGCTACCTTTCTTATGTTTTTTTTTTATTATTTTTTTTATTTATTTATTTATTTTTTTTTATTAAGGATGCTTTTTTCTTTACGAAAAGTAAACGTTTAGGTAAACTAGCAAAAAAATAAAATTACACAATAAATTCAGTGTTACAGTGCTTTATTATAAAACAATTAAGTGATTAAAGAAATGAATTCATATTTTACCCAGAAGATATGATCAGTTATTTTATAATAATATTCTCTTAATGTATAAAACAATGTTTTCATTGACATATAAATATATATGTATTTTGAAGTAAAGACTTAATGAATATACCCTCTAAAATTTCTCTCTCTCTCTCTCTCTCTCTCTCTCTCTCTCTCTCTCTCTCTATATATATATATATATATATATATATATATATATACATACACAGAATGTTCAAAAAGTGAGTAAGTTACAATAGTTTTTGAAAGTGACTTCCATTATGTAATTTACATAATTCAAAATGATGTTGCATATTCTTAAACAGATGTTGCAGCATTTGTTGAGGAATTGTTACAGCAACACATTAGTCAATTTTGCTCTGCAATTCAGGAATGGTGTGAGGATAAGGAGTTTTGTAAGAGTCATTCTTAAGGTATCCCCACAAAAAAAATTAGAAGAGGAGTGGATAAATCAGGAGACCAAGGGAGCCATAACCTCTTTGAATTCGCTTGAAAACAGTGATCCAAGAAAGTATTGTTGACTGTATGAGCCATAGCATTGTGCTGCTGAAACCATGTGTACTCTAGCCTATCTGCAGGTATAGTGTTTAAAGATTGTTGTACTATCAGTATGTAGCGTAGCGCTCACTGTTCACTATGCCATGAAAGAATGTCATGAAGATTCATCTATGTAACATTGCACTACAAACCCTAACTTTTTGTTTGTGCAAAGGAGATTCGTACAGCTGATGTGAATTTTCCATAACTCAAATGCATGAATTCTGTACATTCATGTATCCATCAAAGTGGAACCAAACCTCATCAGACCAAAACTAGTCATTGAGTTCTTCCCCTTCTGGCATTACAGATGACATGAACCATTGACATAAAGCTACACGTTTTCTAGTGTCTGCAGTTAACAAATTGTGAACAACATGAATTTTGTACAGATGCATCTTTAAAAACTTTTGCAAGTGTTGTGGGCACTACCAACAAAGAGACCATACTGGCTAGATAGGGATCTCACAGACTTCTTGACGCTAACAGAATATGCAACTTGCATGACGATCAACTTTTCTGGTGTAAGCACTTTCAGTTGATCACTTTTGCTATCTGCCACATTCCCTGTCTCTTGGAATTTTTCGTACAGACACTTGAAGGAGGACTTATTAGGTGCATCCACACCACACTTTACTGTGAAGGCATTATGGGTCTGGGCATGACTGGCACACATAATGTATTGGGAGACAGTGAATGTTGTCTGCTGTATTGTGAAACCATTTTTTTTCTCAATTTTCCTCAGTTAAATCTTCAATGAAAGAAGGAAACATTCCATAAGGTTGTATCACATTTTGAACATTGTATTTGTGTATGCTGATTATTTATTTATGGCTAAGGTTTTGCTTTTATGTGGAAGATTCTGGGTTCAAATCCTGGTCAGACTTACATTATTACATTTATTTTATTATTAAAAAAATAAGAAAACTATTGGGCTTCAGCCTATTGTTACTGACTATTCTGCTGTTTGATTAATATAATAACTGGTTCATGAAGAATGGTGTTTTTTTTATTGTTTTCATACTTAGATAGGATATACTTCAGAGGGTAACTGATTGTCCTATCACATATTTTGTTGATGAAACATTTTATGAGTTTTGCCTAGCTTTTTTTTTTAAATAACTTTTAAGAGAATTGCTGAGAGACAAACCAATCTTCAGATTAATGACATAATGTCAAATTAAAAATTAATTGTTTTGTTTATAGACTACTGGCGTATTTATGTATACTGTATAATATTGGTATTAAATACTTTTACATAGGTACATACCTATGAAATTTAATATATGTGCAATATATATATATATATATATAAATAAAGAACTTAATGAAATATACCCTCTAAAATCTAAGCTATTGTCTCATTTCATGGAACAGTCGACCTGACCGATCCATAATCATAAAAAATAAGTTTTAAGTCATTTCATTTTATGTCATTCAGAAAATATATAAAATTTAATGTTTAGTCATTACTTTTTAACATCGTTACTGCTTTAAGAATAAAAAAAATTTTGTATTGACTAAACCACAAAAAATATTCCAGTAATTCAAAATGATTGGATTACACAGGTACATTTCTTAATAGTTTAGAAATAACAATGTATTACTCTAGGACAGAAACTAATTTAGTGGTTGATCTTAGAAGATAAAACATTTAATTACAGATATTTAGTACACAGAGAAATAAATTGAAGGAAATGAATGTTTTATTAAATGTCCCATTTAAACTGAGAATAATTAGAACATATTAATTAAGTTAATAATGTAGCTTAATAAAAAAAAGGCTGATGGAATTTTTTCTTATTTTTGTTTTAAACTTATGAAAACGAACATACATGTGATTTTAATTTTTTTTTACAACCATTCCTAACTGAAACTGTCATTTAAAAAATGCTGGAGATAGAATAAAAATCATTGGCTGAAAAAGTTCAAACTGTGAGAAGGTAATAGAATTAGATTAATTATTTTTTAATTATAAAAATATATTTTTCATATTTTAAACTTAAAAAGTTGCCCAGTAAACATACTCTATTGATGTAATTATTGTAATCATCATCAGATTCTGGGTTCAAATCCCAATCAGGCTTGGCATTTTTCATACATTCTCTCACAAATAACTGTAACTCATTGGTTGTAGCTGCTAATAAAATATATAGGGAACCCACAAAGAAAGGAAGAAAATTTCAGGTCATATTCTACTGGTGAAAATAATGTAAAGAGTTCATACAAACATAGGTCTGGAAACGCTTTGTTTTCGAGTTACGGTTAGCGAAAGATTTCACCCGGATTTCAGCTCTTCTAATAAAATGAAACCTTACTGTAATTTTTGGGACCCAAATTAAACAGTAAAGTTGGTAGTTTCTTATGTAATTTAAACTGGGAAATAGGATAAAACAGGTCCCAGAACTGTAACTCCAGTAGTTTTTATGATATCTCACGTAAAACACGAAATTCGATGTCGAATTGGAAAAAGGATCCTTCCTTTTTTGAGATTGTCTACGAGCGTCGGCCATAAGTCTAGTCCGACAGGTCGACCCGCGGGTTAGATTTTTTCATTGCCTGCTTCTAACTCCTGAGGCGGGGTATCCAAGCCCGTCTATGTCGTTTTTGGACCCCAACTCAGGAGCCGGGACTCGGTCTTGACGCCAATGCCTCTAGTGAGAACACCCTGTGCAGGGCACTCATACCGGGTCTCGGTATTTTTCGCGAAGGCATTCCTCATCACTGCCGTCCATCCACGTGCAAGCACCGACGAACGGAAGCTCCGCAGGGGGCTGTCCCTCAATCCCTCGCCGCCCTATCCTCCTTGGCTTTGTGCTGGAGTATCCGTGTCACAAAGTCAGTTACCGCACGAAACCTCTTTGCCCCTGATAACATATAGTCTATGATTGTGTCAACTGTAAGGGGCACAGATTATACCTAGCTCAGATTCTTCATTACAAAACCTTTTTCTGCATTTTAAGTTCGGGATCTATAGTTTAAAAAAAAATGTAGAAATTTCTTGATAACTCATTAAGTATGAAGCATAAACTTCTAAAAAGTTTTGAAAAATATTTAAAAACCGAAGGAAGATAGAGAGAGCTAAAGAACAAAAAAACATATATTTCAATTTTAAGAAGTGGGTTGTTGATTTTCCCCAAAAAGGTTTTGGATAAATTATGTATGCATTGTAGGTAAAAATTTTGCTTCAATAAAGTTATCTCAAAAACACACGAAGAAAATCGAAATTGGTTTTTTTGCTATATCCCCCTCAACCTTATTGAATTTTGAAAAAAATAAAACAGGGGTGACGCATATAAAACGCAACCCATCTATGTCAGCAGGTATATTTAAATAAAAAAGGCATTTGTTATTAAATAAAATAATTTATCTCAAACTTTCCAGTACCTTAAATTCTAGAACAAATCCTGGAATTGGCCGCCATCTTCATGAAAACACGTTTTCCACCCTTTTCGCTGTATTTCTTGCAACTGTTTTCAGAGTTTGTGGATCGATATTTAAAACAGCTTGCTCGATATTGACCTTCAGTTGTTCAAGTGTTCGTGGTTTGTTGTAGGCTTTTTCTTTGAGGTTACCAAAGAAAAAAATTTGCCGCAGTCAAATCTGGAGATCTTGGTGACCATAAGCAACAACCAATAACGCGATCACCAAAGAATTCATAAACGAAATCAGAAGTTGAATGTGCGTAGCTAGATGTTGCACCGTTATGTTGGAAACAGCAGTATAAATCTTTCTCTTCCAATAGTCCAATTAATTGCAATAAAATATTCTGATATCGTTCTCCGGTAATTGTATACTCGAAAAAAAGAGGGCTAATAATTTTTTGCACATTATATGCCCATCTTCTGCAGGTACAATTGTTTTTCATGATACGCTTGGGTATTTTCAGCACTCCAAATCATACTCTTATGGCTGTACCTTTCCAGATGAAACCACGCTTTGTCTGTGAAAAAAATCGAGTCCATAACATGATTACCTTCACGCCCGAATCGACGAAATCGATAACAATATTTTAGCCGTTTTTCTTTGTCTGGATCAAGAAGTCAATGAACTGTTTGAATTGTACGTGGTCATAAGTTTAATTTTTTTGTCGCCTGATGAACGGTTGATTTTGATAAATTAATTTCAGTTGACAAACGTCTAATTGATTTCTATGGCGAGACAGTCAATCGGTCTTTTATTTCAGCGACTATGTCTGCATTCAACACTGTCATCAATCTTTTGGGTTCCTTGTTATTAACAGAACCTGCCACTCGAAATTTAGCCATTAACCTCAAAATTGATGTCTTGTTAGATGCTGGTTTATCACGGCAAAAAGATTCTTACACTGCAACCACTGATCGCATGCTAAAGTACGTTCGTCTTGTGAAAACATCATCTTCTTTCTAACAATGCACTGAGCGTTGCGATCGCTTTGTTATGGCTATCGGTAGTAGTCTACTGCGTCGGCGCGATGTTCACTTGTTGGACGAGTCCATTCCAGTAAAACGTAGGGGAGTTGGACTGCCAAATCAAATAATATTGAAGACTGATTGTGGGTTGTGTTTTAAATGGGACATTTTGTATGATCAATGCCCCAATTATTGAAATGCTGGAGCAAAATTTGAAGAAAGTCGGTTTGAGATATAAGGCCGAAAGCAGTGCGTCACATGTACGTACATATGTTTTTTTTTTGTCTAGATGAATTAGTTTGTCCCTAAAACGTAAAAATGTATACGAAAGCAGATACCCTATTTTTGACATGATCAGCATACTTTCCTCTTAAGTATAGCTGCTATTCTAGCTATATTCTCCGGAAAAGTAATATCATAGTCGTTCGGTCATACTTGCTCCATTTCTATGTCAGGTCGAGAACTTTCCGAATGGCTCTGGTTTACTAGTACTAAGTGTTTTTCACTGTAATTTTGATTACCTTTTATAGTAGTTAAAAACGACAATGAGTACACTTACCTAACTAATCGAGGACGGTAAATGCTTTTGAAATATATAAATTCCATATATAAAGCTATAAATATTATCCATTAAACAGAAACGCTAACATATCATTACTTATCTTTCATTATTATTATATTGAGTTTTACAACCTTTAAATGCTTTGTAGTAAAGTACTATCTTAAATTGATGAATGGAAATAGCAAGAACAATTACATTTACAAGAGCATTTACAATTAACAATAATCTTTAGTAGAATGATGGGACATTTTACGATCTCTCAAACGACTAGTAAGTATACTTTTTATGAAGTCATTAAAAGTCTAACCGTTCTCAAAGTAATGTTTTATACTCAAATAACAATAAAACAACCTTGTTAATTACATAAGTTTATATTATAATTATATTTAAGCCTGTCTAATAAATAAATTTTATATAATTTATCCTGTAATATCCACAAATTATTTAATATATAAGTTTTTTTTCTGAGGTAAATGTAGACTACTGAACAATTATAATACATATACGTAAAAATCGCTAAGTTAATTCAGTTCTGTATCTTTAGATTTACGATCACAATTACTGTATTTATTTATTTTTTCTCAATCTATATTTTTTTTATATATTAATCAATCAACGAGCATAAGCACCTGTTCCCTGTGTTTGACGTACACGCTATGTACAATATGACTTTTATAAGCACTCTTTGTAAATGTTAAATATATTCAAAAAAAGCTGACAACACAGTTGTAGGACTTTCCAATCACGCGATTTTTAACGGCAACGGGTGCCCTGGTGCCGCATGGTTGGGGAAACCACGCGAACTTGAACCAATATTTGTTTCGGTTCCGCCTGGCAGCTGATGAGCTGTGCATCTGCGGGGAGGTCCAGTCGAACGAACACATGATATTCTACTACCCAACTCTTGGGGGGGGGGGGGATGCAGAACTCAGGCCGCCCTGGAGCTTAGTGGTCGGGGGGAATATTGGCCAGTCATAAGCGGCGAGTCAATGTGGCGAGAGCTTCATTGTCGGACCGTGTGGGTGTTCCTTGATGCCGTTGCGTTCTTCAATCGGCATCAGTAGTTTTTCAGGGAAAAATGACTCCTACCGTGCCGCTGTGGGAAGCTACTCGAGAGTGATAGCTGGCCACCAGCCAATAAAGCTCCAAGCGCTTTAATATGGTGAGCAGGTACTTGCTGGCATTCAGCGACCTAGGGGTGGCAGCGAATTGCTGTCTTGACGATGTAAATTAATTTATTGATGTTCATATATATTTTATTAGTTGACGGGGTGCGCCTGCCCATTTTTTTTTATTATTATATGACAACGCAAAGCGAGTGGTGTGTGGCACCACGCTTAGTTCGCTCTTGCAATTAGGTTAGCTCCAGGAGCTAGTTAGGCCTGGTCGCTTAACTGTTTCGAGGCTCAGTAGCCGTTTGTGGCACAGACATTCGGTCTTACGCTTTAGGGCGACCGAATGGGGTGGTGGCGGAAGAAATGCCATGCAAACCAATATCAGATGACTACAGTAGCTGTACGTCAATGTTACACTAACGCTCCTTGCATGAGAGGGGGGTACTGATTATTCAGTATACTCACTTAGCCTTTAGTTTGTTTAGAGCATGTTTTGGGTTGGGGGATGTGATTTTGCAAAAGTATTTTTTGAAAATGTTATTATTTTTCAATTATTAACAAAGTGCCAAAGAAAAATAAGACGTTAATTAGGCGAAATCTCGAGATACTGAGGGTGAACTTGATCTACAGCCCCCCTTCACCTTTTAAGCTGAAAATTTAGTGGCATCAATGAAGTATACTCCTATAAATAGCAGTAATCTGATCAAGTTTGGTCAAAATCGGTCTTGTAATTCTGGAGATATAAGATGATTTGTGGTGTCACATAGAACACACACACACATGCGCGCGCGCGTATTTACGAACATCGGGAAAATTTCCATCCGATTTTTTGGTTTTCTTAGGTGTCAAAATGTAAATATCCGGCGAAAACTGCATATGCCGAAATTGGACCGATTACAATACTTTCCCTTCTAGAGCTATAGCGCTAGACCGGAAAGTAAAATAATTATCTGAATCCAATCATAATTATATTTACCGATCCAGGCGCGTATTTCTCAATTTAGTTTTTGTAGATCGTTTAATTTAATACGTTCTATAATTCCTTTTCAGTTGGAATGTATATTATTTACACGGTTTAAACCATTTTAAACGGTTTAATATTTTTTAAATATATTTACATATAGTGGTATACTGTTGCGCAAATAACATTAGTAGAAACTTCTCCAATAAATTTGAAGGTATAACGCTCAGAGCACGCTAAGTGTGATTAAGTTTAAATGAAACAAAAATTATTGTAATATTAGACACATTAACATAGTCCTTAAAAGCTTTCCCTCACTTCGATCATACTTTTCCCATTGTTCTTGTCATTTACTGAAACAGTTCTGAAATTTTTTTGTCACTGATATTACATTTATTACCGTGATTACCTCGATGTCCGGATACAATTCCAAATTTTAATCTTTAATGGTACATATTGATTTTACAGAAATATCAAAATTTCGCTAGTTACCAGGTCCGCTGAATAAGGAAGATTAGAACACTTTTTCTTTTATTTTGATTTGATTGATTTTTTATTATTTTTTTTATTTTATTTGATTTATTTTTTTAGCGTACAATCAATTAAGCGATTTTTTACATGAAACGTTGTGATGATGGAGGATGAAATTATTTATCAATTTCTCAAGTCGTTTTTTAACCATATCATTTCTTAAAAATTCTAATAAGCCCTTTTAATATCTAGTGTTTATCATAGTTTTCCTGCTTACAAACTTAGTTCGCACAATTCCATGAAGGTCAAAAAATATAGTATTCTCGTTATGATATTAAATATTGATTGACGTGTCTTTTTTCCTAACGAAAATCGGGTGATTTTCATTGAGAACTCTGAACATTATTTTCGGGATAGTATTTACAGATCCAAGTTTTATTTCCCGTGATGATATTTCTTTAAAAATACTGACAACACAGTTTTTTCTGATGCACGGCTTACACATACATACACACACAACTTAATTTAATATATCTATTATTTTATTTAAATATAACATTTTTCCGTTTATTTAATTCAATGATTCTCATTGAAACGCGCGCGCATACCGTATTTAATTCGCGGGGATGTGGCGGTACTAGCGGCGACGGTCGGCACTAACTAAACTAATGTAGTTTCACAACCTAATTAAAACAAATTTTGCTTGTACGTTCGGCTAACTGGTGTAGCCGCGAGGCTTAATGCACTAAGTACTGAGTAATCCGAGCGATCGAGTTCGAGACCCAAAAGACCGAGTTATTTTTTTACACTTCAAATATTATTCATTAATTTTATTCTGCCGCTCAACTGTGATGTCACAACATAGCGGACGACTACAGTAGCATTTTTTGGGGGGCTTTTGTTTCTCTATAAATATTGTTAACAAATTCGCCTAAGAAAAATATGACCTTAATTTGGTGAAATTTCGAGGTACCTTGCTCTTCACCCTCACCTCTTTGACCTTTTAAGTTGACAATTTAATGGCAATCAATTCCTCATGTAGACGTAATCTGAACAAGTTCGGTAAAATCGGTTTTCTAGTTCTAGGGATATAAGTTGATTTAGAGGCCAACACCGAACACACACACGTACATACGAACATTAACATCCGGAAAATTTCCGTCCGGGTTTTTGATTTTTTGGTTCCTTAGGTGTCAAAACGTCAAGATCGTGTGCCCAAATTGGAGCGTTTACCCTTCTAGAGCTATAGCGCTATCTAGACGGGAAAGTAAAAACTGGTATCTAAAATTGCACGATCGAACTATTCGATGAAAATGTCAAAAAAATTTGTTTTATCATCAAAACGCGTGGAATAAACTTTGTATTCACGAACCTCATGTTCAAATCCCGTGATAAAATATTTTAAACCTTTGTATAACAGATGTTAAGACTTTAGAAATTTTCTAATAGTGAATAGTTTGTTTGATTCAATATCTGCTGTCTCTTTCAATACTTTGATTTTTTATGGTGAAGGACGTTCTGATCTCTCCTCGTCTTTAATTTCAACCGATTCGCAAAACTATTACGAAATAGTTGGAACCATTTATAAACCGTCACGTTCATCGCCGTAAGCAAAATTAAACAATTCATATGTTTCTTAACGCCTTTTTTTTTTTACATCGTGAAGCAAAATATTTTTTGTTGTTTGAAATTTATGATTTACGACACACTTTAAAGATTAACTGTAGCTCTATAATCGATTACACTAAGTATGTTGAAACCTGTTACACATTATTAATAAAATAATAATAGTAGTAGTAGTAGTAATAATAATAACAATAGAGATCAGTTCCATGCGTCACTATATGTAAGGTAGGTTCCATGCGAAGGGAATATAGATATCGCAGACTAATCGATCGTGCTTCCGCGAATCTGTTAATTTAGTAGTTAAGGATTGTAATTTATGATAGATGGTCGGATTTGGAAGAGGCCATACGAAGGCGAAAGTAAGTTGTGTCAATACATTGTGGAAATGTCTGCCGAGACATTTGCATCGGCGGCATCCTAACTGAGGCCGCTTATAGCTGTACTGTGTTACCAACTATAGAGAATCTAAAAGATGACCTCCGGTAAAGTCCATCGGGGCTAGGAACGGTGGAGGTGGTGTGGCGACCGAGATCGTTACAAGTCGTCTTCCCCTACGGAGGTTAGGATACTCGCTTTGAACATTTGTAGGGGAAAACTGTAAGAGATGATTTTATTTGCGGTTCATTACTGTAGGCCAAAGTTAAAAGATATGAAATATCTTTAAAACCCTGATATTCTTTTTTTCTTTGCATATATTGTGTTATTGTTGAAATAATTAACTAGCTTTGGGATGAATTTTCAGCAACGGTCTTTCATTTTTTTTTTAATATTTATTTATATACATCTTCGCTGTTAAAATATCTGAACATAGAAGTGAAGTCTTAAGAAGGGAAAAGTGTTAAATATTATCAATATTAACAAGAATTGTCTCACCTGTCCTGAATAACAGTTTAACGACTAATATTAATGCCAATAATATTCAAACCAGTAATCGGGTTTATAACAAATAGGAACACGTCATTGTCTTCGAATTAAGCGCATTATAGCTTAGTAATATAACAACGATGAGCTCCATTTTTACTACAAGGTCAGTCAAATATCAACGGTAACTATTGTCTTCATAGCTCGGAAACGAACATGAGTGGGCTGGCCCAGAGCGATATTCACAGTGGAAATATTGAAAAGGATGAACACTCCAGCCGACTTGGCATTCGCGTTTATCCGGTCAGTAGAGTTATATCAGAGCAAGAAGTTTCATCGTCTGTTGCGCAGTGTAATATCGTGAAGTTTGTCACGAATGAGGATGTTAGACCACCGAAATTTTGACGAGACTGTTAGTGCAGTTTTGGGATATGACATCACGTACGTAAGTGTACTACTGGGTAAGTACATTATTTAAAGGTCGGGAGCGTGAAGCTGTAGAAAGGTTGAGTCACAGTAGATGTTCGTCTATAAAGGTGAAAACGCGTCCATCAGCTGCAGAAGTTTTCGCAAACGTCTTTGCTACTGGAAAGGCGTATTTTTCGTCGATTTTTTCCACAAATGTCGCACTGTAAATGCTGTGTCATACTGCAAGATCTTGGACAAACTGAAAGATACCTAAAGAAATAAAAGGCGCCGTCAGCTAATCAACATCGACAGTAATTCTTTTCAACATCGACAGGCCTCACCGAGCTTAATAAATCGGAATAAACTGGGCGAAATTTACTGGGAAACTATAGAACACATCCTGTACAATCTTAATTTATCCTCCTGCGATTTAGTTTGTTTGGACCATTAAACAAGGGACTTAGAGGACACCAATTTCAGGGCGTCAACCAAATGGAGGAGTTGGTGCGCAATTGAGTCGTAATATGTTATCAAGCTTTTTATGAAAAAGGGATCTACAAGATTCACACTCGTTGGGCAGTGTGTAGAACTTGCATCGAGACTATGTAGAAAAACAATAAATACGTTTTGAATTATTATTTTGTTCTAATAAATGCTCGTAAAAACAAAGGTCCGGTTTATATTTGACTGAGAGTTATAACCGGTCTATAAAGACAAATCTATATATATATATTCAAATAACATTAATAACGATATAAGTAATTTTAAGAAAATCTTATGAATAACATCAATGATTAAAATACAGAATTTCTTATAGATTTCCTCCCACCTCCCCCGTTGTAGACACCTCTAACCTTCCTTTACTCGGAACAGAAAAGGCACGCGACCAAGAAAGGTACAGGAATACCGTTGGAGCAGTCTTAAGAAATCCCTTTGTATACCGTACTCTAAAGCTAAAGCATTTTAATCTTTAAAGCGTTCTACCATTCGATTGCAAAGAGGAAAACCATTCATTTTTATCACCGAGTCAACAATAACAATAAAACCAAAACAATTCTGCAATTAATTACCGAATGCATTTAATGTTTTAAATCTTCAGTGAAATTCATCAGCAGAATTTGTTGATGACACAATAAGTTAATTCAGATAATTATTAAAGTAATTGTAAATGTCTCTTAATAGAGTTTTTTTATTGGTTTTCTTTTTTTCACTACTAAATGATGCATGCTGTTATAAAACAAAAGAAAATTTAGGTTGGTGTTATTTTTATTAAAAAAAAAAAAAAAAAAAAAAAAAAAAAAACAATACTGAATGTTTTTTTAAATATGTATAAAAAATTCCTATTGGAAGTTATTTGTAATACAATTTCACAGACGTTCAGTCTATTAGTCGAGCGCTAACAGCAATCATGAATGTTTGCGGGACGGAAGAGGTGAATAGGTTTTTGAACTGGAATGTGAGCAGCGGGTAGGTAGCAGTTTATTGTAAATAAAAATGTGTCGATAATTTTGTCAATTCACGCTTATTTCATACGTTCGTTGAATTGGTTCGCTAACAAACATTAAATAGAGTTTGAGTGGACGATCAAATAGGAGAAAACAGTTTAGGTACTGGCAGTAGCTTAATGCCAAATAAATAAAAAAATTCTGACTTTTTTATTCGATTTGTAAAACTCGTATCATTCAAATACTTTTTTGATTGTTTTAACTTTATTTTTTGTCGAACGATTCATACAAAAACAATCGAATAATTTAATTTACATTGCGACAGTCGTTTTCATCAAAACTTGCCTTTTATTCGTATATAAAATAAAAACTTTGTACGATAATAATTAATACCGTGTAACGAACTAGAGCTGTAATCGATTATGGAGTAACGGATGAGAAGATATTACAGTGTACAACGCTTACAGGATGATACAGATTAATAAAAAATTAAAATTTTTAAGTATATTTTTCGAATAAAACCGAAATCTTTTGGGTATCTAGAGTAGCTAGCCTGCATCTCGCTGATTTTCTCACGCAACTGCTTTCAAAAACGTATCTAATTTCAAATTTTGCAAAAAAACTGTGAAACCAAAAATTTCTTATGTTATAATTTTAACATAATTGTAGAAAGGAAGAAAGGCTTGTTGTTTTTACTTATTTCTTAATATTCAAATGATACTGGGCCATTTTTTAAGTTATAAACTTATTGTATGAACTAATAATTAATTTCAACTTAAAACCTATTGGATTTGACAGAAAAGTAGCTTCTTCAACATGCAGATGTAAAATTTTGCAATACCACTAAATCGATTTTCCAGAAAAAGGTCATTTAAATTTTGTACTTTGCCGCCGATCGTATTACATATTTTACTGAACAATTTTGTCAATTGAAATTTGCTCATATAAACAAAAGGCCAAAAAAATCTATTTTACCCGGTTCTTGCGAAAATATAAACGATGCGTTTCTTTAGTAATAAATTCGTTATTTAGAATAGAACGGATTTTGATCTTATATAAATTATATATAATAATAATAATTTTTAGAAAAAAAAAAACTGATTTTTGTTTTTTAAATCTATTTTTGTTTATTGTTACTTCCTTTTACGAAGTAAAGGAAGTGTTGTGATCGCGAAAAATTTAGGTTTTAAGATTTCAACGGAACAATGACCATCCCTGAATCCATTTTAACTAGTTTCGGCGTGACGTCTGTACGTATGTATTTATCTCGCATAACTCAAAAATGATTAGTCGTAGGATGTTGAAATTTTGGATTTAGCATTGTTGTAACATCTAGTTGTGTACTTCCCCTTTTGATTGCATTGGACTGGACCAGAAGCGTCCAAAAAACCCCAAAATAAAAAAAAATTGGATTTTGGACTTTTTGTTTACTGCAGTAATATTCTCTCATTGAGAGCTTTTCAACGATATATCATAAGTGGTACTTATTTTCATTGGTTCCAGAGTAGTAGCCAGATAAACTTTTTTATTAATGAAATATTTGGATCTTACAAGAGGAAGGCACATTGGGTCAAATCCGACTTCAGCTTCTTTTTTTTTTAATTTAAATATATTGATGTATTAATAATTATTAACCTTTGGTTGTAAACATTTACGATAAATAATAATTCAATAATAATAATAAAAAAAAAATGAAAAAATATCAGTAGTTATTAATGAAATAAAATTTTATGTATTTTTGATTTAAAAAAAAATATGTGTATATAATTTAATAGACGTTCAAGGAAGTAATGTGGTGTTCTTATCAGATTACTTTCTGTTGTTGTTAAGTTTCTATTTGTTTTCTTTTACATTATGTTGCACAAACATTGATGGTAATTGTTCCGTTTAAAATCTCATCACTTTTCGGATCCAATTTGTGTGTTTGGTTTCTAATTCAAGTTGAACTTCTCAGATTTGTGTTTTAACTTTTACAGACGTTATTTACATCAATTTTCTCGGAAATTGAATTCTCTGAGAAGTTAACTAGAAATTTTTATTTATTTATTGGTAAATTAACAAAGTTATTTTATTCCAAACCTGAAAAACTGTATTTTCCGACAAAATATTTCTCTCTTTTTACACCGTTTTTCTTAAAACCTAAGTAAGATAGAAGTTTAGGATCACTTTTATTCAATTTCATGATTTAAAACCATACGGGTACAGCCCAAACTTTCCCCTGATTTGATTCCCAAGAACTTTAGTACGGTTTAATTTCACAGAGGGAGTAGAGAGCACGGCTAAATGTCTTGGAAATCGAAACCCGCTAACGAACCGTTTTCTGACCTATCTTCATATGAAGTTTTTTTGTTACTTTTGGCTATAAAATCATCTCCTGAGAGATTACTCTGCAGTTTGGAATCATCCTATAAATATACTATATATATATATATATATATATATATATATATATATATATATATATACATACATACATACTGTCACTACATTTATGTATGTTTACTACATATATACTATCACTACATATATATTATTATTTCCGATAATTTCCTTTAAGAGAGCGCGTGAACTTGAGCCAATCATGGGTTTCTTCCTTCTCTTTTCTTTCCAAAACCTCTTCATTCGTTCACTATATTTCTTCTTCCTTTTCTCCGTCCATCTTCTTCCTGTCGTTTCTCTTTCTTGCTCTTGTTCAATTTTTTTATTTCTAATTTAATTTCTAAATTTCCTTCTGTCGTTGATTTCTTCCAAACTATCCATACGTGGGATGGTTTCTCCCAAGTACTTGAAGTGGGGAGCTTGTGAAATTTTGGCATAATGTGTTTGCAAGTTTTCCAGTCGATTTGGTGTCCATATAATGCGTCTTTTCATAAGAAATCTGGGTCCGGTTTTACAGAACATTTCATGCAGTTTCTCCGATGCAAAAGTGGCTTCATATTTTCTGTTTGTTAATATGGCCAGGTCATCTGCTAAGGCCAAGTGTTTCACGGTAATTCTATTTCATTTCTGTTTTCCGATTTGAGTGCCTTCGATTTGCTTCTCCATTCTTTAGTTATCTTCTCCAAGACGATGTTTAACAAAACTGATGATAAGCCATCCCCTTGTCGGACTCCTGTGTGAACTTCGAACGGGTTTGAAATTTCTCCCATGAATTTGATTTTTGATTTGGTTCCTGATGTTCCTGATAATGTTTCCTGGATGATGGATCTGGTCTTTCTATCGACTCCTAATTACACACACACACACACACACACACACACACATATATATATATATATATATATATATATATATATATATAATAATAATTATTATTTTATAATCTCCTCTCAAAGAATAATAATGCTCTAAAATAATTAATTCTTGCATAATCCTCTGAAATAATTGTGTAGGTAAATTATCCTTTAAGGTATTTATTTCTTTAGAAATATCATCGTTAATGTTCTTTTCAATTTTTGCTGTAGGAAGCTTAGAGAATTCTTTGCTTTAGAGAATTCCTTTTTAAGTAAGTTAAGTGGTTATACTGTACTGATTTTGTATATACGAATATATCTATTTGTATATTTTTTATTTATTTATTATTTATTTATAATATTAGAAATGAGCTGTAGTGATTTAATAGAATCCCTGTAGATTTTACTTCTTAATTTAATAAATTTATTTTTATTGGGAATGTATATTAATAGTTTATTAAATATGTACGAGCGGTAGTAAGTTTTTCTATCCGACCCTTTTATTATAGGCCGTTAATCAGTTTCACTTCTAATTTTTAAATAGTTTCCTTTTAATTGTTAGAATTTAAACAAGTTTAACAAATTTATCAAAATGTTATGCGCATATTTTGTAACAGTTTTAATTTTCAGTCATTACAACGTTTAAAATTTGAATCTTACGATTTTTTCTTTATCCTTCAGCATAATTTTGTTTTTGCAATCAGATAGTTTATTTATAAAAAAAAATAAATATTGTTCTTTTATCGATTGTTGGACATCTATTAATCGAAGTTCTACTGTACTGATAAAAATTTTAAAATTATATAGTAAATTTGTTACAAATTATTTTGTTTTCTTTAGATTTTATCGTGCTGTATGTGTTTTTTTTTCAAGTTTGCGTGTCCAATTTCATCTTTCAGAGTTCATGGGAATGTTTTTTTTTTCTTTTTATTGAAGTACGGGGAGGGGGAAATATGTCTTATAAATGGCAAGTAGAAGTGTGAAGGGAACATGAGACTTAACTTAGTGTGTTTGAAGAATAAGAAAGAACTATCGTTTGAAAGAAGAGGGGTCGATATAGAAGAATATTCGTCGCGTGCTGCCTCAGTGTTCCAAGTTTGGTTGCGCTGACTTTGAGTGATGAGAAAATAAACCTTTAGCGTATAACAATAGTTTTGGCAACTCACTCATATATATAAAGGGATCAATCCTAATCTGGTTTCCTTCTCCTCTTGCTACATGCACGCGCGCTCGCACAAAATTTCATGCTTTCTTTCTATCGTGTTTGGTGTTAGGACCGCATTTTCTACTTACACCTAACGACCTTTCTTATTGGTTGAATCATTTTAAACTAAGACAGTTAGCCGATAGAAAATAAAGTTTATTCTGAGAAAGTAACTAACTATTTTATCACTCTTCCGTATACTGTTAATTCTTATCTGTCTATTTTAGTTTTTAAAGATACATAGTTTTTCGTTAAAATAAATTGTGATAATGTAAGAAAAATTCGAATTTTATCTAGAAACAGTACATTACTACATTTGTCAGAGAAGTACTTATTTAATGTAAACAAAAATCAAATTTGTTTTTAGTGATGTACAGAAGCGTGTTGAAAAGTGGGCTCATTTTTGAACATTTATTATAAAATGGTACGTTTAATGTGATTTGATTTAGTGTACTGTTTCTAAATGAAATTCAAAATTTTTCTAACTTATCTTTGTTTTATTCAATGTATCTTACACATTTATATCAGAATTAAATTTTCCACAATTTTTGTTTAAAAGATCGATGTGTTTATTACCCATTTAACAAAGTTATTGTACGTCAAACATAAAAAACGGGGTTTTTTACCCCAGATTTAAAAAAAACTATTGTATATACGGTACTTTTTTTCCCCTGTTTAGCCTCCGGTAACTACCGTTTAGATAATACTTCAGAGGATGAATGAGGATGATATGTATCAGTGTAAATGAAGTGTAGTCTTGTACATTCTCAGTTCGACCATTTCTGAGATGTGTGGTTAATTGAAACCCAACCACCAAAGAACACCGGTATTCACGATCTAGTATTATATACGGTACTGGGGACCTATTTTATTCGATTTCTCAGGTCAAAACCTATACGAAATCACTAATTCAACCTCTTAATTAACGTTGTAAAAATTTCACTACAGCCTCATTTCATCGAGGTAGCTGAAAATTCGAGCGAAATCTTTTACTAGCCGTAACTACGCCCAGCCAAAGTACGAGCCTGTGACGTCACGAGCAGACTGCGTATTACTACTCCGCCTGAAAACATCAACTCCGCGTATCAAATCGAATTATTACTTATTATCGTATTGTACGCAGTAATAACTGCCACATTTACATTTATTAATTATAAAAAATGTTTTATTAATTCTTTTATAACTTTTATTTGTACTAAATTAATTTTTAATAATAAATCAAAGCTTACTTGAATTTTCTTCATGAATCGAATTCAAACTTCTAGCAAGTTCATAATCATCTCTAAACGAATCAATATCTCTTTCACTACCACTATTAGAATCTACACGTATAATATAACGTTCTGTTACTTCATTTATCAGTGGTTCCAGTTTTCCATACTCTTTTTAAATATTTTTTACTTTTTGACAATAGGGTTTCCAGTCATCTTCATTCAAGGAATTAATTTTCTTCGTAGTTTATTTTTCAACATTTGTGAAAGAAAATTTTGTGTTATGACTCGTCACATGTCCTTTTACTCGCCATGTTTTTTCAAAAGTTCATCCAAGTGATATTTTTATACTTGTAACTTTACTAATTGTTATAAGTATGGTTTCAGCATTTTTTAACTATACGGAATATGGGTTTTCTCCAGCCAATCGGTCATATCTTTTTTCTGGAGTTAGAATTTGGCGTTTTTTCAATACCTGTATTGTGATAAGGGGCGTTATCAACAACTACTGCTGACATTAGTGGAAGTTATTGGTGGAATCAAGTTTTCACGCGCCCATTTCATGAAATTGTCTGTATTCATGTGATCATGGTAGTCGCCACTTTTTGAACTGGCTTTCCAAGTTAGTATTGCGTTCGGAATAAAACCGATTTCTCCTCCAGCATGAATTACTATTAAACGATCACCTTTATTAATCGGCACATGAAGTTCCTCAATACATCAGACCACGACTTTGTCGAACAATGCGAACTTAAAACGTACGTTTCATCCAAATAAACAATTGTAGCATTGCTTTGTCTGTACTTAGCCATTGCCTGCAAATATTAAATTCTCTTCCACCTCATATCGTATTTCTCGGTTAAAAGTTTTCTGTCATTTTCAGTTTTTCGCCATTTGAAACCTAACTCTTTCAAAATAACAGTTAAAATCGATTCACTGCCTTTAAAATCACTACATGACTGAAGTTCTTGCCTTATTTTTTTTTTAAAGTAGATAATTCATTCTTTTTTGAATGAAATTCATTAACTGTTCTTTTAACTGCACCAAAATCAAAACTGTTCAGTCCACTTCAGTTTCAAACGTCGTTTATATTTTTTCGGCGTCTTGAAAGAACACGATTGGTATGTTGATTGAAGAATTGTGTCTTTTTTTCTCTTCTGAGTTTTTGAACCTGTATTTTTGATATCCCACAAGCAGCAGCAGTAGTTCTTTCTTCGCATTTTGAGAAAAGAAATCACATCCACAACTGTGGATGTGATTTCTTAACTGCGGAACTGTTTTTTTTCTTCTTCTTATTCTGCTATAACAAACCGCACTAATAAAACACGAACAAAAATAAAACGAAAAATAATATATTAAAAAACATTTGCGAAAAACGATGAATAAAATAATATGACCGCACAAAAACGCGCTATCCAAATACGTTCACTTAAATTTTATTTGTTTTTCCTCTTTTAAGCTATTAGAAGTTCTGATATAAATTGATTATTTGATTTTAAAATATATGTATAAATAAATATATTAAAGAGAAAAAAAAAACTTTATGTACAAATGTTGAAAGTGTTACATTTTTAAATAACATATGATGTCTATCGTGATACTGTTTTATAAGGCTATATAAAATAATAGCATGGCCTCTCGAATAAATATTAAAAAGCAGTATAACATGATGATCTTGAGCAGTATAACATGATGAACTGTCAAAAATTGGTGTCAAAAATGGATTACTTATAGAAAAAAGTTAAATAAAATTAAAAGAAATTCTTTTTGACTATAAGTTTGATTATAGAACAAAAAAAAAAGTTTGTAAGTCGTATACAAAAGTAATATAAACTCTTATTTTATTTTATAAATTATTTTGTTAACACATAAAAGAAAACTGATATTTATATTTTTATAAAAACCTAGAAAACATCATTTTTACGACTTTGTTTGGGTTTATACAATTTCCAAGTTTTATTAAATAATTCTCAAAAATTACTAAAATATGAATTTATACCTTCATCCGTAAAAAAATCTTAATTTCTCTTTGTCAGTTGCACCTGCGGGACGGGTCTTTTAAAAATCGTTGTGATCTACGATCTAAGATAAAATAAAAAGTTTCCATGATACTGAGCCGCTTTATCACAGATATTAAAAAGAAGAAAACAACTGCTTGGAAAAATTATAATTATTCTTCTCAAGAAAATAGAAAATATAGTTTTAACATTTCTGTATCAATTCAGTTTTAATTGCGTCCGGAAGTAAAGAAAATATATACCGTGACAATATAAAAAAGGAAATGAAATTATTTTAAAATAGACTAATGCATGTTTATAAGAAATTCATACTAATACTTTTATGAATAGGCGGTAAGAGTGGCTAAATAGATAGAACGTGAAGGTTTATCCGGCTAAGCCTACGCATGTTATGTTTGCGATGAGGAGGGGTAACTGCCCGCGAGTTCAATATAATAGCGTTTTCATCTCGCTTACTAACAGCGTGCGATATCTAGGACTTGAATCCGTATAAAGGCCTTTACTAGAACTTGAACGCTGGAACTCTCGACTTCCAAATCAGCTAATTTGGGAAGACGCGTTCACCAATAGACCAACACGGTGGGTCACCTAAAGAGACTTCATATATTAGATCTGTAAGTTCTCCTAGATTTGAGGTTAATCAGCTACCCTGTTGTGAATCGTCAAAATTCTTCATTTCGTTTCGCTACTTATTTTGTTGGCTCTTTGATTTGTTTCACTATTTCTTTGCTTGATTAGTTCGTGCGATTAATAAGAATATTGTTTGATGTTTTGTTTGCTTTTCTGTTATGAACATGATCAGAGTTCCTTAGACTCGTAATTGTAAGTACTTATTTATTACATATGACGTTTGGATATGTAAAGGAAGCAAAAAACCGTATGGAAATTTTCCGGATGTTAATATTCGTATGTAATTGTGTGTGTTCGGTGTTGGTATCCAAATCACCTTATATCTCCAGAACTACTGGACCGATTTTGACCAAACTTGATCAGATTACTTCTATGTACGGGGGATTGATGCCATTAAATTTTCAACCTAAAAGGTCAAGAGCGTAAGGCTGTAGAGCATGGTGATACTCAGTATCTCGAGATTTCGTATAATTAAAGTCATATTTTTCTTGGACACATCTGTTAACAATATTACAAAAAAATTTTCGCAAAATCGCACCCCATTCCAAAAAATGTAGTCGTCTGCTACATTGTGACGTCACAGGTGACCGGTAGAATTAAATAAATTAATAACATTTAAAGTATAAAAAAGTAACTCGGTCTGGCCGGGTCTCGAACTCGATCGCCCGGTTGACTCGGTACATGGTGCGTTAAGCCTCACGACTGCACCAGTCTGCTGACCGTACAAGCAGAATTTGTTCTATGTAATTTGTGAAATTGCATTAGTTTAGTTAGTATCCACCGTGGCCACTAGTACTGCCACACCCGCGGGAATTAAATACGGTATGCGAGCGCGCTTTAGTTAGGATCATTGAATTAAATAAATGAAAAAATATTATATTTAAATTAAATGATAAATAATTTTAAATTAAGTCTTGTGTGTATGTGTGTATAAGCGGTGCATCGAATGCAGCTTTAGCCGTGTGACGGGAAAGTCCTACAACTGTGTTGTCAGCTTTATATTTTTTTTGATATTCAAATTTACTTGTGGTTCGGGTAAATTGAAACCGATTGTAAATTAAACACTGGGGAAAAATAATTCTCTGTTTGTTTACAACTACCAGTTTAAATCTGTATTAAATGTATAAATTCTCCAACTTTAAATTTAAAGGCCTACTATAATAATAATAAAAAACTAAAAGAAATAAACGAGTGAAAAGAGATGATGTGTTCTGCCTATATACCAGGCCTGATATTAATAAATGTTATTAATTAAATAGACGTTAATAAAATGTTATTATCGCCTATACCATTAGGCAGTGTTATTTTCTAATGGAAAAGGGTTTGGCCAAATGTCACGAAAGGTCTAATACATCTTTTTGGTGATATCAAATCTTTATATACCTATATATACATATGCTACCTTTATATATATAAATATATATGCTATTGTAGGCATAAAATCAATCTGCAAAGAATTGTAGAACTGTGATAGCTATGTCCTTGAAAGATCTTTGTTTCAAATTTGCCACAGGGTTTTTATATTTTAATGACTTACATATGTAGTTAGAGTAAACACATGAAAAAATCATGATGTTTAGTTAAATAAATTTTTTTCCGATTTAACCATCTTGGTAAAATTATTTTTTTTTACCTTAAAAATTACCAAGCAACAGAGGTAAAATTGGTAAAAAAGCAACATTCTTAGTAAAAGATATTGGGTGCTACTTGACCCCTTGACACTAAATAACCTTTTTATAATAAAAATTATACTGTATTTTGTACGTACAGTATGTATTAGAATTGTACTATAATTGCTTAAAAAAATAATAATTTTGATGAACTTTTTCTATATTTCGAAGCTGTTGATCAAGGAGATATTCTATTTGATCCCCTTAATCTATTTTAAAAACAAATAAAATATGATAGATTATAAGAAATTAAATTTTTTTTTAAACTAAGACCAACTGTACTTCCTTTTTTTAAAAAATGTTTTTAAAAATATCATTTGCATTAATTCTAGAAACATTTGGATTTTCAATTTTGAAGATTAAAGTATAAAAAAATTGATATTTTAAGTACAGGTCAAACATAAACTTCTAATTTTTTGGGCTTAAAAGTTTATTTGTTGAAGTAATTGTTTACCTCAATAACTCAATAATTTGGTGCAGAAAGTATAGTTTACTTAAAAAAACGAAGATACAAAAGTACTGTAGCCCGTCGGGCTGGTATAATAATAAACTCGTCACCGCGAATCAGATGTTTAACAGCTGATTTTCCAAGATTTTGAGGTTCAAATTCTAGTGAACTTTAGTTTCTTTTACACGTATTTGCATGCCAGACAATCGATTACGGTGTACTTTTGTGATTTTTTTTTGTCGGAGTTGCGGAGAAGTACCATTTACGTAACCGCCCCCCCCCCCCTAGTGTGTGAGTGTCGGATTCGCACGGGATCGGGTAAATGTTAAGAGCCTATGTATACCCGCGCCTACCGACTAAAACTCTTACTTCACCACCCGCAGCTCTCCACCCGCAGCTGAATTGCAATTAAGTATAGCACAGTTCCGGGGGTGCCAAAGCAGGGAGGCCCAGGAGTCCCACAGTTTCATCAGCTCCACTGAGGGCTGTCCCCTCCCTCCTCCCAAACTATTTATTACACTTTTGACTACTGGATTACGATGTAGAACTGCAACTGCGCTCACCTTGAAATTGATACTCACATGCTTGTATATCACTCGATACCTCAGTTGGGATACTGGTACTACTCGTCGCTTGCTCAGGGGTTACCGGAGTCCCCCCGCTTCAACTCCACCGCCCATCTACGTAAACACAGACAAACGACAGCTCCACGAGAGGTTGTCTTTCACCCCGTTGCATCCTGCACCTTCCGATTAGTACTCTGTATACAAAGCTGTACACCGCGGAGAATTTCTCACAGTTTGTTAGCATTACTCCAATAACATTGCCTACGTCTGTCTGACCAGTAATCACCATACATCTTCATCTTTCTATTTCCCATCTAACACACTGCAAAAAGACATGTTCAGCTGTGTCTCGTTGACCACAATATTGGCACTCCGGATTATCTACCTTTAGGTAGGCTCGGGATGAACCGTGGCCGGTCAGGAATTGGGTGAGACAATTATTCAGCTCACCAAATCCCCTCCCAATCACTTTAGTGATTGGGGTTCGATTAACCACACGTCTTAGGAATAGTTGGCCTGAGTCTGTACAACGTTACACCACCTTTACATGTCATACATATCAACCTCATCTCATTGTACCGTGAGGATGGTTGTTTATTGTTCATTAGTTTAATAGATTGCGAAGTACACGTTAGGAAAATAAAGTAAAACAGTGTACCTTGATGCCCCCTTGTCTGAAGTTGAAAATCAAATCAAAGCTGGAATATATGTAGCTAAATTTTATCATTTTAGTCCACGGGTTTCCGAGTTATTGAAAAAACCTCTAAAACCGATCGAGTAAAAATTTTGGAATTTTAAATAACTTAATTACTTTCAACGTAAAGAAGTTCAGTTTTCTACAAACATGGTAGAAAAATTTAAAAATTGAAGTTGGAGAAAATGACTTCTCACCCTTTTTTAATTTTATCCGTGATTTAATTTCATCAATACCCCATACATAGAAACATTTTGAGCCATTTTTGAAGAATGACTTCATTCCAGAGATATTAATCAATTATATACAGGCTAACTTACTTACGTTTATACATACATCTAACGGAAATTTTCATAACTTTTTTCTGTTTTTTTTCAACTAAGGGCATTTAAAACGACAACATTAGAGAAACGCCAAGACCGAAAATTTTGGCTGGGTAGTAACTCACAGTTATCGTTAACTAATAAACTACTAATCTGGAGAGTTACCCTCACCTATCTGGACATATCTAGATATATTGAGATAATTTGAAGATTTCATAATAAATTGGTGAGAACCGTAACAGAGGCGCCGTGGTTTGTTAGGGGTTGAGAAATTCATGACTATCTTTTTTCTGTTTTCGAAGAGATAGTTTCGGCGTGATGTCTGTACGTACGTACGTATATATCTAGCATAACTTAAAAACGATTAGCCGTAGGATGTTGACATTTTGGTTTTAGGACTTCCCATTTTGATTACAATTGACTGGACCAAAGTGTCCAAAAAAGCCCAAAATCCAAAAAATTGAGTTTTGGACGTTTTCTTAACTACATAATAAGCCCTCATTGACAGCTTTTCAACGCCTAAGTATCATAAGTGGTACTTATTTTCATTGATTCCAGAGTTATAGCCAAATAAAATGTTATTTAATGAAATATTTGGATTTTACAAGGGGAAGGCACATCGGTTCTAATCGGACTTCATCTCCTTTTTTTAATTTAAATATATCGATTTATTAATAATTATTAACCTCTGATTGTAAGAAAATTCTTACGATAAATAATAATTCAATAATTACAACTAAAATATATATATAATATATGAAAAAATATCAGAAGTTATTAATGAAAAGTACTTTATGTACTTTTCATTTAAAAAAAATCTTAGCATATAATTTAATAGACGTACAAGGAAGTTATGCGGTGTCCACATAATATTTTATTTTCACATTTTTATGTAAAAATATTTATTTCTAATTTTATGATACAATTAAATAAATTCAACAAAAACTGATTATTTCTTTCTGTACGTATTAAAATTAAATTCTGTATAATAAATACGCCCATAAAATTACTTGTTGTTTATATTTAAATCTCTTAAATGTAATTTTTGAAACCAAAGTGGTCAAAAAAATAAAGCAATAATCAATATTTTTAATATTAGTATATATAGCATTCCAATATTGAAAAATATATTTTCGACGTTTTTGAAAATTTGGGTCTCATGCATCAGGAGTGTTTTAATGATTAAAATATTCACTAAAATTAATTTAAAAATGTTTTTCGAAGTTTTTTTAAAAATTTATGTGCTCCCCTTTATGAGAGGGGTATTAAGTTGTTTTACTTTATTATTTGAAATTACGAAAACTTTTTTGCATACTAATGAGAGCTTACAGGTAAAATTAACTTTTAAGAAAGTATTCCCAATATGGTAATAGTAAATCTAATAAAAAATATTTAAAAATTTTTTCAAAATGCAAATCTAAATAAACAAAGTTGTAATTTTTTAGGTAGGGGTGAATATTTTTTGGCTATTTTTAAAAAAAATACTAAATAGTATGGCTAAAAATTAGGATTTTTACATTTTAAATGCAATGGGGTAATTTGTAATGTGGGTTTAAGTTTAAATTAAATTAAAAAAAATTGTTTAAAAAATTAAATTTATTTATTTTTTGTTACTACAGACCATTGAAGTGAGATGAGTAAAAACTTCTTATAGTTTTTTCAAGGCCTATTGATGTAGAAAATATTGAAGTAAAAATCTTTCATTAACCTCTTTCTGAAGAAAGATAGAGGTAAATATATTTATAAAATAATGGTAATTATCATATTTTGGGGAGGATGAATAGTAAATAAACTAATTGGTAATTTGTGATTTTGATTAAAAAAACTCTTCTATTTTTGTAAGAAAGATTTTTACAAAATTGCCTCGGTTAAGAGATCTGCGATTGATTTTATTTCGTTCAAAACACCTCCCCTTTGACAGTCTTTGTCAACATTTAATACATTTTCCCTCCCGAAGGTAGTATCTGCCTACCAAGTTTGAAGAAAATAGATTGACGGGGTACAGAGTTATAAGACCATTTACAGGCCAATGTATGTACAAACATACAAAAAACGTTCGTCTAACAAAAATAAATCTTTTGGGAGCATTGAAATAAAATTTTTTTACAGATTATTTACAATTTATTTAAACTATTGGTTTTTTTTTTTTTTAGTATCTACTCTGGAGGGAAAAATTAAAAAAAGAACAAATTTTTTTTTTATAGATTTATATATTTTTCCATTATACGTATAACTGTTTTGAGTACTTACGTCTTAACGCCACCGCAGCTGTAGCTTTATTTAAAAACAAAGTTGTCAATCGGATTTCGGTGGAAAATGAACAGTCTCTTTATTAATTATAATAAATGGTTATTTATATTTATTTATTTTATAAATATAATTTAACCAAACTTTACCTACGCTCGCTTCGCTCGCTAACCTTGACTAATTAACAGGAGTGTTTCGATTATTTAAATAATAAATAATTGCAATAATTACTGAATTTATTAAATAAATACTCAAAAAATTACGGTGTTAATTAGTCAAGGTTAGCGAGTGAAGCGAGCGTAGGTTAAGTTTGGTTAAATTATATTTATAAAATAAATAAATATAAATAACCATTTATTAAAATTAATAAAGAGACTGTTCATTTTCCACCGAAATCCGATTGACTACTTTGTTTTTAAATAAAGCTGTAGCTGCGGTGGCGTTAATACGTAAGCACCCTGTTTTGCAACACATATCGGATTGGCCGGGAAAGTAAAATTTGGATCATTATTTAAATTTGCTAAAAAAATATTATGTGATAGATACTAATTAATAGTAAAATACTTTTGTACATCTGATAATTTAATGCTGTAAAACGTTTTTACACGCACTGTTATCTGTTTAAATAATATTTTGAATTCATAATTTTAAGTTCTATAACAGAGTGCTGATGGCGTGGTCTGTTTTTCAACTGACCAGCGTTAATAAAATAGGGTAGTCTGAATCAACTGTTAGTAGTCTGTACAAGGTGAACGAATGATAGGCTCAACAAACAAGAGGCGCGGAGTTTACCGATTACTGTCGGAAACTATCGATTACTCAGTACGTTTCTGGAGACCGACAGTTGCATACTTCGTCATAAACAATAGTGAAGTAAACAATCTTTATTATATGAAAGTAATAACGACGATCGACTTCATAAGAGGTAATACACTAGTCAATTTTTACAATATCAAAAATACATTTTTATATCGATAATTACGGGATAGACGTAATTCAAAAATATTATTGCTATTATTATATATTGTTGATCCAAGATGGTTTTAGAATAGTAATCTTAGACGAACTCATTTGTTTTATATAAAAATATGTTACAGCTTAAAAATATATTTAACCAGTTCTTATTAATTTTTTGTTTATTTATCCTATTAGTAAAAAAGGCTTTCAGCTGGTTTATTACAATAGTTCATCTTTGTAGGTTTTATATTTTTAACCATCTTCAAAAACTGAGTGGTTTTTAATTTGACAAATATGTGTGTATTTTTTTTTTTAATGTTTTATAATCTTCTTTCTTTTAAGTTAAATTATGTAGAATTTCTTCTTTTTTGTTGATGAAAAATTATATTGACTACTACATAGACGATTTCAAATATTAACAATTTTTTTTTGCACTCGTTGGTTATTATTAGTTATGTACGTATTTAATAGTTGGTTATTTATTGGTGTAGGCATTTCTTTCGGATTTTCCCTCCCCAAATTTGTTTTACTCTGTTTAACGGTATATACTCGTAATATTGTGCAGTATGATACTTCGTTAAAAAAGGATGTATCTTAATGGTTGATAAAATTGTTTTGGAAAAGTGAGAGTATAATTAAAAATTCTTATATATTTTTAAATATAACATATATTATAAATCGTAATTACAATTATTTTTATAAACGCAATACAAAACGTAGCTACTTTTTCGTTTTACGCCCCAATTTTTTCGCATAAAATTACTTAATAGTATGTTTTATTAAAATATTAGAGAAAACACACTAACATGCTGTTTTATACAGGTAATTTTAAACATAGTAGTCAAGATTAGTGAGCAAAGCGAGATAGTTTAATGTCAAGTGAAACAATAACGGATTGGAAAGTGTACCTGAAAGAGGTGTGTGTGCTGATTATTTATTAAAAAAAACCAAAAAAGTAGGTGATCCAGGAATGACGGTAGAAGTAGACGAGTTCTCATTTTCAAAAAAGAAAGTGCGATAGAGGCAGAATTCTTCCAGATTAGTGGGTATTTGGAGAGAAATTATAAATATAATCTAACCAAACTTAACCTACGCTCTCTAACCTTGACTAATTAACAGCAATGTTTTGATTATCTAAATAATAAGATTCAGTAATTATTGCAATATTTATTATTTAAATAATCAAAACATTACTTTTAATTAGTCAAGATTAGAGAGAGAATCGAGCGTAGGTTAAGTTTAGTTAGATTTTGTTTATAATTATAAGCAATAATGCTTATACAGAATGATTTTTTTAGTCCTGATACCCAATTGTTAATGTCTGGTAATTTTTTTCTAAGAAAGGGGAAAAAATTGGTATGCGATATCTCGTCATCGTATACTCGGACCCATATTCTTCGAAAAGACAGTAAATGGTGAACTATACAGGAATATTGTGCGCCATTTTGTGTCCCTCCTGGAATGTCAAGAACGATATTGCTGGTTTCAGCAAGACGGCGCTACATGCCACACGTCTCGAGAAACCGTGGATTTTCTGCAAGAGTTCTTTGATGATCGAATAATAAGCATGGGCTTATGGCCTCCAAGGTCCCCAGACCTCACATCTCCTGACTACTTTTTGTGCTACTATTTTGGACTACTATTAAATCCGAGGCCTTCAAAAACAATCACGAATATTTCCACTGCAACTCTTAAACGGTTTCTGCTAATATGCTGAAAAGAGTCTGTGCGTGTGTAACCGCAAGGGGTGGGCATTTTGGTCATATTCTTTAACAATAATGTAAGTAATAGCATTTTATTAAATTTCTTTTGTAACTAACGTGTCGTTCTCATCCTTTATTAATCATTAAAGATTGCATCATTGTTGTATATGATTTGAATATTTTACGTTAATTACACTAGGTTAATGAGCGAAGCAAGTGTTGGTTATGTTTGGTTAGGTTATTTTGATATATGTACAATATCGTTAAAAAATACCGGGGTAAATTCTGAAAGAGTACGTTGTCTTAACACAAGGTAATGATAAATAACCTAGTATTCAAAATATTTTCTCAGGAAGTTTTAAGAAATCTAGTTACAGAAGTTAGAGTTAAAATAATCATATTCTCTTTTTTGTAAGAAATAGAATAAAATTCTTATTTAACAATAATTCCACTTAACATTGCTGACCATTACTCGATCATCGGTTGTGAAGATAAAGTATTTAAATCTGTAAACATAGTAATATTTGCTAAAGTAATAATAAAATAGGTAAATTGAGAAAAGATTTGCAAATTATTACAATTTTTAACCAAGAATTAATGTTCTTAATTCTATTAGTATTATTGTGTGTGTGTGTGTGTGTATATATATATATATATATATATATATATATAATACCTATTATGTTATTATTAGTTTTATCTCCAAATGCATGATTTCCACTGTTTTTTTTCTTTCCCGGTAGTTATATCTTGTTAGTTATCTATCTCAATTATTATTACGTTTTTCTCCTGGGGAAAGGGAAAGTTTTCCTTTTTCCTAAGGTAAATGTAAAAAAAAAAATAAATTTTGTTCGTCAGTAATAGTTGTGTGTATATGTACCGGCATGTATTTGAAATTGAATGGACCTAAAATCATCAAATTTGATATTTCGTCTTCTATATAGAGACATTGATGATATATAAAAGCTTTGAGTCTGGAATCTGAAAGAGGTTGGGTGATAAAGATGACCAAGGGTCAATTCGGCTGGAACTGAAATTAATCAAAATTTTACTGGTACGTGTTTTAAGTTTTTTAATTCTTTGTACGAAATAAAAGAAGTATTGCGATCGTGAAAAATTTCGGTTTACAGATTTCAACGGAAATATCCATTTTGACCATTCCTGAATCCATTTTGATTAGTTTCGGCGTAACGTCTGTACGTACGTATTTATGTACGTATTTCGGATAATTAAAAACGATTAGCCGTAGGTTGGTGAAATTTTGTATTTAGGACTGTTGTGTAACATCTAATTGAGTACCTTCCCTTTTGATTGCAATCGACTGGAACAAAAGTGCCCAAAAAAACCCAAAATCCAAAACATTTTGATTTTGAACTTTTTCTTAACTTCAGTAATAATCCCTCATTGAGCGCTTTTCAACTATGTATCTTTTTTTTTTTGTCTTCAGTCATTTGACTGGTTTGATGCAGCTCTCCAAGATTCCCTATCTAGTGCTAGTCGTTTCATTTCAGTATACCCTCTACATCCTACATCCCCAACAATTTGTTTTACATACTCCAAACGTGGCCTGCAACTATGTATCATATAGTTATTTTTATTGGTTCCAGACTTATAGGCAAGTTTTCATCCAACGGCCCGGTTCGAATCCCGGTCAGGCATGGGATTTTCTTCATACGGTACTTGTCATTCATCTCATCCTCTGAATCAATATTAATGATGGTCCTGGAGGTTAAAAAAAAATGTTATAGCCAAATGAAATTTTGAAAAATAAAATATTTGGATCTATAAGGGGAAGGCACATCGGTTCGAATCAGACTACAAATTCCTTTTTTGTTTTTTACCTATTTTTAAATTTATTTTTTTTAATATTTTTTTTTTTTAAACTAAAGATATTGACTTATTAATAATTATTAACCCGTGATTGTAAAAAATTCTTACAATTAATAATTATTCGATAAACACAATAAAATAAAATAAAAATATGAAAAAAATCAGAAGTTATTAGTAAAATAAAATTTTATGTACTTTTAAAAATGTGTATATGTAATTTAATATACATTATTACATATGTTTGTTTATACGAGTAAGTAATAGATTTGGTGAAACGTCTGATTAGTGAATATTAATTGAAAATTTTAATTTAGCATCGTATTATTTTTAGATTTTCTAGTTTAGTTTCTGTTTAATTTTATTTAATTATTCTGGAATTTCTGTTTAATTTTATCTACATTTAAGTTAACTACAGAGTAACTGAAAAATAGACCCTCACAAGAACAATATATACACTGAGGCATACATGCTCGATCTTTAATAAATTGCAAAAAATTCTGATCTTTTAGTTCATTACTCTGATATTGTCGGACAATATTCTCCCTAAGTCGGAGTTGGTCATCATTACGTTTATTTGTTTTTTGTAGCCAATCTTTTAATCGATCTTTGGTTTGATATAATTCTTCTGGTCTTAATTTGTGTACACGTTCTCTAGTTTGAAAATTTTCTCTCTCTTTATATTCATCGTCCTCTCTTAATCTTTTTATTCTTTCCGTGGTCTTAACATTTTCTTCCTCTTTATATTCATCTTCTTGTAGTTTTTTTTTTAGATATATTTCTTCATGTTTTCTTTCTTTTTCCTGTATGATTGTTTCTTTTTCATTTTTGATTATTCATAAGAAATCCAATAATAAAAACTGTATATTTTACACCGTAAGGTTGAAATGTAACATTTGTAACCAGTATACTGGAGTTCACTAAACGGATAGTTTATTAATAACTTTTCTTTATATGTCACACTAGAAATCTGAAACTTTTGTTAATCAGCAACTCATGGATACGAATAATACTGATCTAGTAATACGAGTAATAAAGGGACTTTTACTCTATAAAAAATAAGAAAAATATCAGTAGTTATTAATGGAATAAAATTTTATGTACTTTTCATTTTTTTTAAATGTTTAAATTTGATTGGCGTACAAAGGAGTCATATTGGTCTCCACATCAGATGTTTTTTAAAAAGTGTTAGCTTTTGTCTTAAAATAATTTTTCCTAAAATGCCTTCAAAATTAAAAAAAATACTGTTTCATAGGAATTTTCACACTTCTTTTTACACCAGTGCCTAAAGAGAATTGTAATGTATTTACGATGAGTGTATGTATGTTTGTTCCAACGTAGCAGCTCAACGGCTGAACCGATTTAGATATATAACCGCACATTAGAATCCTTACGCTACCGGGAGTGTGTAAATAATAATTACCGACTAAATAAATAATTATGTATATGTGTGTGTGTGTGTGTGTGTGTGTGTGTTTGTATGTGTTTAAATAAATTTAAAAAAAATAAATTTTCTATATATATAAAAATAAATGTTGTTTGTTTGTCCCGTATGCTTTCCTATACTATTCATCCGATTGCGATGAAACTTTGGCAAGGTGTTGTGCGGACGCCCGCGAAGGTTTCTGAATTAGTTTGGCCCCACTAGGGGGGGGAGGCAGACTAATTCAGCCCAGGCCCAGGCGCTGGGGTCGAGATATTTCGAAATATTGTATTTATGGTCCGATTTGGCTCATATTCAGAATATGTGTTACTTACACGGAAAGAAATATCTGCAAAGAAAAAATGAACTCGCCAGATGGCGCTGGGGTTGAAATATTTGGAAAAATTGCATTATGGTCCGATTTGGCTCATATTCAGAATAAATATTAGTTTATTTGAAAAGAGATATTTTTGCGAAAAATTGACCCGTTAGGAGGCGCTGGAGTTGAAATATTTAGAAAAGTTTTATTTATGGAACGATTTGGCTCATATTCAAAATACATATTAGTTACGTGAAAGAAATTTTTTTTCAAAAACTATACCCGCTAGCTGGCGTCGATGTGTGGTGAGATATTTACGAAACAAACAAATATACAAACGGAATTTCTTCTTCTATATATATAAAAGGCAATGTTCGTATGTGTGTCCTCTTTAGACTAAAAAACTACTGGACCGATTTAAGCGCGGGTTTTTGAAAAATGGTCCGCGTTGTCCGGAGAAGGTTTAAAGCTATTGAGATCCTCGATCTGACCAGTAGAAAAATATTTGGGGTATTTTGAACCGATTCCTGTTTTTAGAATGTTTTTTGAGTTAAATCCGATTGGTAGTGCTGTTTTAACAATTGGATTTATTTACATTCTGACTTTTATAAAATGAAGGTTAAATTTTGTGAAGTTCCGTAATGTTCTGTTCCTTTAATGTTTTATTAAACTTTCAATTGTGTTCATTTTATATTAATATACTCGAATCTAGCAATAGCGAAGCACTGCCGGGACTCGGCAGTGCTTCGCTATTGCTAGATTATATATTCCTGTATATATCGCTATTCGCTAGTACTACATACAAAATTGTCACTCGCACGTTCTTTAATTATCCTATATTAATAAGCATTTTTTTTACAGTCGTGTTTTTAATTTTTAATATTTATCTCTTGTTGATCTGTTGATTTTTCTTCAAATATGGTACATGTACAAGATACACTAAAAATTACATTTTGCTATTTGGTTCTCAAAAAGGAAGGTTGAAATATTTTTAAATAAAAGGAAAAACATTTACGGAAAAATTACTGATTTTTTGTTTTTGAGGGGAATTTTGTAGGGGAAGTTTCTCTGATAATCCCGTAGTGCGCTTTTTCCAATTAACATAAATGAGGTATTTTTATAAAGAAAACATTATATTTTCTATGTAGATAATTAAATAAATTTGAAAATACTTTGCGTAAAATTAAATTGTTGGCAGCAACCGAATGGAACAAACGTAACCGACGCTCGCTTCGCTCGTTAACCTCCTTTAATTAACGTTAAATATACAAATTATATACAACTAATTAATAACGTATCCTATGCTCGCTTCATTCGCTAACTTCGTCTAATTAACAGAGGCTATGTTGATATCGTACCAAGTTCAGTACAATGGCTGTGAAATTCTGAAAACGTACCGAGTTAAAAAGTATTATTATACTTGTGCATTAACCGGGCGCATATTCTTTTTACATATAAAGCTACTATAAACACATATCAAGCAATTATTTAACATATATAACTACTATTTATTATTATTATTATGCATTATTTTTGTTGTGCGCGCTATTATCGAAGTTACTTTATTTTCATTATCTGCTTATTATCGCAATAATTTTGTTCATTTATTTAGTTTATTTAGCTGTCGTATTTTCTTCACACAGTTTCCTTCCGTTGTAACAAGAAGTAACAATAATTAATTTGTAGCAGCTACCAAATACTGGCAGCGGTACAGTTGTTACAGGAGTAGTTTACTACCCCGAAAATGCAAACATGACCACGACATGAAATTATATTTCAGTGGCGTGAAGCGGTAATGATTATTGAAGTGTGACGAGTGAAGCGAGCATAGGTTATGTTATTAATTAGTTGTATATAATTTGTATATTTAACGTTAATTAGAGGAGGTTAGCGAGCGAAGCGAGCATCGGCTATGATTGGTTATGTTGATACGTACGATACGTCAGTACATGGAACCGACATAATCTAATCAAACGTAACTTACGCTCGCTAACGTCGTCCAATTAACACTGGTTATGTTAATATCCTCTGAAATTTGGTACAGAGGCTGTAAAATTTCAAAATTACCTTTCATTTTTTTAAAATTTTAACTTTGTGAAGTCGATGTAAAATTATGAGTTAGCAAGTTGTCGGTAATTGCTTTTAATTTGGCGCCGACTTCCTAAAAGCTTAAAAAAAGTATTTTTTTATTTATTTTGTAGTCCGGTTTTCACATTTCAGCCTGTTTTATTACTTTTTGAGTTACATGTTATTGTAAAATTATATATGAAACGTATCTCGATATTTATTTAGTGCAGTCCTAACATTATGATGTAGAAATAATAAGTGTAATATTTATTTTGGACTTTGTGATTTTTCGAACGATTTTTTTTAAACAAAATTATCACGTTAATCAAATATATTTCTTTTGTTAACCTAAATGTATTTTATATTTACTGTAAATTTTATTAATATTATTTATAAGCTTTTCTTATTTTTCTTATAAGTGTCCCAAAATGATCTGATATTTTTAATTTTCAGCCATTTTTTCGCGATTAAATCAGAGTTTAGAATTTTTTTACGCTCTTATCAGTAAATATTGAGATTAAATTAAACTACACATAACGAGTAGAAGTTGTAAAAAAACAATATAACGAGTTTTCGAAAAAAAAATCATCTTTAGCGATGAGATACATTTTCTTCTTATCGGTTTTGTCAGTAAATACAATTGTCGAATTTGGAAATCAGAAAATCCAACAAAGATTGAAGAACTTCTTCCTCGACGGGTAGTGGTTTGGTACGGACTTTGGACTGGGAATTGATCGGACGTTACTTCTTCGAAAATTGAAATGGAGATGCCGTTACGTCGATGGAGTTCGATATCGTGAAACGATTCAAATTTTTTACGCCTAAAAAATTAATGTTATGGAAGAAATTTGGTTGCAACAATATGCCACACTGCCAGTGAAACTGTGTAGTTATCGCAAGAAAAATTTAACGGTCGTGTTTATCTCACAGCGAGGTGATATGAATTGGCCGCCAAGATCATGTGAGTTGACAACGTTGGTTTTTTTTCTTTGAAGTTATCTTAAGAATAAAGTGTACATCAGTAAACCAAAAAAAATTCAGGACCTCAAGAAATAAATTTTGCACAACATCGATTTGGAAAATTTTGTTAAAAGAGTGAAGATATGTAGCCAAGGTCGGGGTGCTCATTTGTCAGATTTTTTATCACACATAACCTCCATGTCACTACTTTAAGTAAAGAAAACGTATTATCAAAAAAAAAAAGTGTTTTATTAAAATATTAAAATGTCAGTTCATTTTGAAACACTCTATAAAGTATATCTATTTTTGTCTGAAAGTAATTAATTTTAAGTTAATATTAAAATATTAACATCGTATTATATTATTAATAAATTTTGAACGGATAAGTAGATACTTTGATAAAAGAGCCCTTAATTGTGTAAAGTGTAAGTATTGTTAAATTATATTTATTTACTTAAAGTTATTTATAAAAAACTTAACTAAGTTATTATACTATGTAATATGTAATATATTAGAATAATATATTATAATATATATAATATATTTCCCTTGTAAAAATTTATTTTCACAGTTTCTTTATAGAGAAATCAGGGATAGTTTCCATTATTTTCATTTAAAATGATATTTAATTACCAGTTAAATGTTGAACCAGATTATTACTATGTGTAGGTATTGATTATAAGAATATGAAACAACGTTACACCAAATCTTTTAAAAGTTGTAATTTTTTAGCTCAAAAAGATTTTTGATAAATTAGTAATTTAACAAAAAAGTTCTGTAGTAAGCTTGGTTAAATTTGAATTCATGTCTACTCAATAATGTACTACATACACACTCGCGCGCGCGCACTACTGTAAACAAGAAAGTACGTTATATTTAAGTTGTAAATACTAATCAAATATTCATGCATCTGTAAACTGTAACTTTACTTTTCCTACGGTTTGAATAAACAAAAATCTACCGAAGTCCTATTAATTTTTCGAAAGAAAAATAATTTTTTTTTGTTTGTTTAATATGAGCATTAAGATTATCTACATTAATTACCTCCAGGAATAAAATACGTTCTTATTTTTGATTAAATTTTATTATCTACAATCGGAAAGTATGTCCATCAACAAAAATTTGTATGGACACCACATGACTTCCGTTTACGCCTGTTAAATTACATATACACATTTTTAAAAGTATATAAAATTTTATTTCATTAATAACTTCTGATATTTTTCCATATTTTTTATTTTTATTTTTATTGTTATTATTGAATTATTTATTTATCGTAAAAAGTTTTTACCATCAGAAGTTAATAATTATTAATAAATCAAAATTAAATTAAACAAAAAAAAGTTGATGAAGTCTGATTGGAACCGATGTGCCTTCCCCTTGTAAGATCCAAATATTTTATTAATTAAAAAGTTATTTGATACAACTCTGGAACAAATGAAAATAAGTACCACTTATGATATATCGTTGAAAATCTCTCAATGAGGACTTATTACTGCAGTTAAGAAAAAGTCTAAAATCCAAATTTGTTTTTTTGATTTTGAGGTTTTCTGGACACTTTTAGTCCAGTCTATTCCAATGAAAAGTGGAGGTAGTTGTGCACCTCCCGTTATCGTATTTTTTTTATAATCAAAGGTTAATAATTATTAATAAATTGATATATATTAATTTTAAAAAAAAGTTATCGTAAAACGTTTTTACCATCAGAAGTTAATAATTATTAAGAAATCAAAATTAAATTAAACAAAAAAAAGTTAAAAAAAAAGAGATGAAGTCTGATTCGAACCGATTTGCCTTCCCCTTGTAAGATCCAAATATTTCATTAATTAAAATTTTATTTGATTACAACTCTGAAACAAATGAAAATAACTACCACTTATGATATATCATCGAAAACCTCTCAATGAGGGCTTATTACTACAGTTAAAAAAAGTCCAAAATCCATCTTTTTGGATTTTGGACAATTTTGATTCATTCGATTGCAATCATAAGGGAATGCGCACAATCAGATGTTACTATAGTCCTAAATCCAAAATTTCAACATCCGACGTCTAATTGTTCTTGAGTTATGCGAGATACATACGCACATATTTACGTACAGACGTCACGCCGAAACTAGTAAAAATGGATTCAAGAATGGTGAAAATGGATATTTTCGTTGAAATCTGAAAACCAAAATTTTTCGCGATTACAATACTTCCTTTACTTCGTACAAGGAAGTAAATTTTCATATTGATAATGTATCAATATGAAAATTTAGTTTTAAAAATAACGCTGTGCTTTTATTTCTGTGCATATAGATCTTATCTTTGTCTTACATAAAAACGGAACTGACATATAGAATATTCTAAACATGATTTTGATCGCAAACCCTAGCTGGGGTGGTAGTCCCTCATCTCTTTCCTTATTCTACTTATCTAATGAGTGGAATAAGTTACACAGTCCTACTTGGTAATCAGAGGATCTGCATTTCATATACTATAATATTATTATTTTTATATTCACTTAAATTATTAGAGAATGGTATTTAGAAAAGTATTTCTTGCTTTCTTTTATTCAGCACAAATCAAATTAAAAATACAAACGAATTTTCATACCTTATTATGAGCGCACAAAACATTTTCAAACATATTTTTACGACAATATAACATTTTATTTGTTAACAACCGAACAAGATAATATACGTTAGTAATTTCTAAAAGAGAAATACCATCACGGCTTTTACCAGCGGAAAGCACAAAATTGGATCTCTCTTATGGTAAAATAAAAGAGAAACCGGCAAAATTCCTGTTGTATGATCACAACAGGAATTTTCGTCAACTACCAGCAGCTATGAAGGATATATAAAGATTTATACTGATGGTTCTAAAACTGAACACCTTGTTGGATACTCTATATATATATATATAAATGGAGAAGCCCATTCGTGGAAGTGCTACATATGACAAGTGTTAATACGGCAGATCTCATTGCAAAGCAGCAAACGTTTTACTACACAGAACATTTCTGCGAACAGAGAGTGTTCATAAATTCCGACTTGTTAAGCGCAACAAATGGTTTTCGGAACAAACATCCTGTTCATTTTGTATGTTTTAAATCGAGGCACCGATGTGTATTTGTATGGACTCCAGGACGTGCCGGTATCCTAGGAAACGAAATCCACCGGGTTGGTCTAGTGGTGAACGCGTCTTCCCAAATCAGCTGCTGATTTGGAAGTCGAGAGTTCCAGCGTTCAAGTCCTAGTAAATCCAGTTATTTTTACACGGAATTGAATACTAGATCGTGGATACCGGTGTTCTCTGGTAGTTGGGTTTCAATTAACCACACATCTCAGAAATGGTCGAACTGAGACTGTATAAGACTACACTTCATTTACACTCAATACATATCATCGTCATTAATCCTCTGAAGTAATACCTGAATGATAATTCCCGGACGTTAAACAGGAAAAAGGAAGGTATCCTAGAAAACGAAAGCGCAGACGAAGTTGCCAGAACGACAACAATTTGTGATAATTTGGATGTAATTCCTGTTCGAGTGGCAGATGTAAAAAATCGTCTAACCATCGTTATCAGAGACACGTGGAGTAATGAATGAATGAGAACTAAATATGAAATTAAATGTTCATATAAATGGGAGAGCGATGTGGAAATCGGTTACAGACGAATTTAAAATTCATATTTGTTAACCGTAACTAATGTTAATTCATATTCATAATCTGTTAATTTATTTGTTAACTCATATTTGTTAATGAATGGTTAAGAAGTAAATAGTTACTTATCTACATGCCAGAGGACTATTTTAACCGGTCTGTAAGTCATTATGATTTACGTTTGCTTAAGAATTCTCTTTGTGAAGTAACTTTTATACGAACATGGATGTTATTTATTTTTCATGCTATTATCAAGACTTAGAATTTATTTACTCGTATTTTTTTTAGTGTTCTTTTTTTTTTCTTTGTGTTGTATGTAAGTGTCAGGGTCTTTTACAACCTGTAAGTGTTGGTATTAGCGTGTATTATAAGTGTGTTTAAATGTTTCGTATTATATTATTTTTAAATAAAATGTAAGGTCCCTTTACATCCTTACATCTGATGAGCCTGCTCGTGAATTAAACTAATGACCTAATGACCTTAGAAATCGATGAACATATTAGGAAAAAAATAAACAATAACAAAAAAATAAGTAATACTATCCAATTATTCCTTAAAATTCGACTGCTTATATCTGCAATAAATAATGAATTCCCAAATAGTAAGTAGTTTTCTGAATCGTCTGTTTTTAAAGCCACGCATGAAAAATTACAATGGTTTGCCCAATACAATTAATTTTATTATGCCAAAACGTTATTTTAAAATAATTATTGTTTCATATGAATATTTTTCTCAATATTCATTAGTTTAGAGTGAATTATGATGCGTACTTAAAATTACGTATTTTATGACGTACTTAAAATGAAGACGTTTCTACTTTTACAGCTGTAGCTTTATTTGCTACGCAGCAGCATTGCTAAAAAAGAGAAATCATTTTAAAAACATCAAAAACCAGGACTGATATCGGAAGGTTACAAGGACAAATGCATAAATTACTTTTCCCATTTTAAAGCTTGAAAAAAATTCCCAAATTTTAACCGATTATGGTTATATCTTATTATTGTTTTAGCTATTTATAACTAAATTTCTTTATATATCAACTATTATCTTTTTTTGTATTAGCATACAAAAGATTTTAATGTTTTGCTACAAAATTTTACAAGCTGTGACTTTCATTCGTATTACTGCTTTTAGTTTTTTAAATTCACGCTTAATGAATTTTACTTTTCCGTTTAGATACTGCTATACCTCTAGAAGGAAAAGTATTGTAATCGATCCAATTTGGGCATAAGCGGTTTTCGTCTTGACGTTTTGACACCTAAGGAACCCAAAAAACCGGATGTTAATATTTGTATGTTCGTGTATTCGGTGTTTGCCTCTAAATCACCTAATATCTCCAGAACTACTGAACCCAGTTTGATCAAACTTGGTCAGATTACTTCTGTATTATACTTCTATATGTTTGTATTACTTCTACGTGGGGGGAATTGATGCCATTAAATTTTCAAATTAAAAGGCTGTAGAGCAATGTCACCCTCAGTATCTCGAGATTTCATCTTATTAAGGTCATATCTTTATTATGCGCATTTATTAACAATTAAAAAATAACAATATTTGCAAAAAAAAACTTTTTGTTAAATCGCACTTCACCCAGAACAGTGCTGTTGTGGTCGTTTGCTATGTTGTGACATCACAGATGATTGGTAGAATTAAATAAATGAATATTTAAAGTGTAAAAAAGTAAAGCTGGTGGTTGGGTCTCGAATTCGATCGTACTGTCGACTCGGTACCTGATACAATAAGCCTCACGGCTACACCAATCTGCCGACCGTACAAGCAAAATTTGTTTTATGTAAGTTGTGAAATTACATTAGTTTAGATAGTGCCGACCGTCGCCTCTAGTACCGCCACAACCGCGCGAATTAAATACGGTATGCGCACGCTCTTTAGTTAGAAACATTGAATTAAATTAACGAAAAAATGTTATATTTAAACAAAGTGATAAATATTTTAAATTTAAGTTGTATGTAAGTCGTGCATCAGAAATAACCCATAGTGACGGAAAAGTCGTACAACTTTGTTGTCAGTTTTTGTATTTTCTATGAACCTTTGACATTATACCGAACAAAACCTTTACCGTAAAAATGGAGATTGTCGGCATAAATTTAAATAGATGAAATCTTCTGACCTAAAGGCATTTTGAATTAGTTTTGTTTGAAAAAGACAAATAACATCCATATAAAACCAAATCATATAAATTATTTACAAAAGCAACAGTAATTATACGCAAAGGAGGTATAAATATTGCATGTTAAAAAGAAAAATCAACATTTATACTTGTTAAAATAGTGGTGCAAATCGTTTACTAAGACTAAACGAAAAAAAAATCCTCACACTCTATTTTTTTCTATTAACCTCTGGAACCACCGTAAGATATTACATCAGAGGATGAATGAGGATGATATGTATGAATGTAGATGAAGTGTAATCTTGTATAGTCTCGGGTCGACCGTTGCTGACGTGTAGTTAATTGAAACCTAGCCATCAAAGAGCACCGGTGTCGCGATATAGTATTCAAATCCGTATAAAAGTAACTGCCTTTACTAGGATTTAAACCTTAGAACTTTTGACTTCGAAATCGGGTGATTTGTGATGATGAGTAGTTCTCCACTAGACAAACCCTGGGTGAACTGAAAAATAACAACTGACTTTGTAAATGCATCACTCTGTTTCAACGTATAAATGTCTGATGTTTCAACATCATATGGTGGCCATATTAAGCATCCTTTATATATATAAAATTCATTGTAGAATTATTATTCATGTTTTTATTATTGTTTTTTTTTTTTTTTTTTTTTTTTTTTTCTTTCCGTAGCTGAGGAAAAAGCTCTGCCAGCCGCCGTCAGGCCCGTACTGACGGCAGTGCGGGGCTCTCACCCGCTAAAAACCTCCCCTTCTACCATGCAGGGGCCGGATCTAAGCCATATGGTATGTAAAGCCCCTGCATCCAGGCACTCCACTATCCGAATCCGTGTGACCGGAAGGCGTCCCCAGGGGGCGATCGACGAGCGACGACTCGGAGGAGACCCAGAAGCTGGCCTCCCTTGATCACCCGTCATCGAACTCCAAGCCCCCATAGATTCGCATCAACTCAGCTTGCCGTCGCCTCTCTTCATTGACCTTCTCTCGTATCATTGATGCGATCGTAGTCGAGATATATTCCCACTTGTTGCCGTTGCTGAGCATTACCTCGATTATATTGTTTGCCCCCTCCACACCCTGACCCTCGAGCACTATGCGGAAGTTGCGCCATTAGGGCAAAAAAATACTACATGCTCTGCTGTATCCAGTCCGCCGCAATCGTGACAGCGACTTGTATGGCATCTGCTCATCCTGTACAGGTAGTCTCGAAAACATCCATGTCCAGACAGAAACTGAGTGAATTCGTAGCCTGTATTACCATGCTTTCGCTCCACCCAGTTCCTGACGTCTCGTATGAGCCCATAGGTTCACCTTCCTTTGTCTGACTCTCGCCATCTGTCACGCCAAGCCATGTAGAGACCGTCAATTGCCTCCTTTCTGCCCCTCCATTCACTATTGCAGCTCTCATTTGCGCTTGTAAGTCTATGGGCGGTTGTTGTTTTAAATTATTGTTGTTTTGAATTATAATAAATTAAATTTTTGTAAACACTGGTGCACAGGTTTCGTTTTGGACACCCGGTATTATTTTATATTCTTATAACTAACTGTTAATTAAATGTAAAATTAAACTTCTCATAAACTTATGATCGTGTGTATAAATTTGACGTTTAATTTAAATTATTTATTTTAATAGATAGGAATTTAGACATTTTGGGAAAATCCCATATAGAAGCAAACTACGTAGAGATTCTATTAATATAAAAAAACAGCAGACATAATATATATATATATATAAATATAATGAATAAACTGGTATCTGAAAATTTATAAAATATTATTACTGCCATGTGCAGTAACTGAAACTTTAATTACTAAGAACGTGTATAGTAGATATCATTAAATATTACTTCTCCGGGTCCACAGTCAAGCAATTCTTTCCGAAGAGGATGAGATGAGTGTTTTGTAGCGTGTGTGAAAAATGCCATGCCTGACCGGGATTCGAACCCAGGACCTCCGGGTAAAAGGCCGAGACGCTACCACTCGCGCCACGGAGGCCGGCCATCAAATATTACTTAAAAAAATAAAATGGTAATTTCTTTCAATTCTTTTACTTTCACGGCGATAATAACCTAGAATTTCTGTATTATTAAAGGGAAAACTATGGTGATCTCATCAAAAATGGATTATTGGGGTTTGCAAATCTGGAACTTTTGCATTATTCGGCACGCATATTGTTTAAAGTTATGTTTGGTCAGATTATCAAATTTAATTATTTTATGCACACGTACCTGTTTTACATATTAAATTAACTTCTCGACTGTAAGCAGTAATTACTATATTTATTATATAAATAATCAAAATGTTACTGTTAATTTGTCGTGGTTAGCAGTATAGGTTATGTTTGGTTTTTTATTTTTTATCCAACCACTCGACGTATGGCCTCAGTAACCTCCACCTCAGTCGTGGTACATTCAATATCCCGCAGGTGAACCACCGACCTGGGACCATTCCACGTCTTCATGTCGACATGCAAGTCCTTGGCCTTATCCTGAAGAACTGCCTTCAACGCACTCGCCTTATCAGCGCCCTCAACTCAAATACACAAATCTCCAGCAGGCCTTTGTTTCACCGATAGCTCATTACCCACTTCGTCCGTCGCTACTATCTTCTTAACAGTATTGGGCGACTCGGCGTTACAGCGCCCAACCGCCTTAACCACAACAGTACCGCTGTCAGCAACCACCGGGGTGGAATGGCGTGAAGCTTGCATCACTTTTTATCACCATAGACCTGGGGCAACACTACCCGAACCGGGGACTCCATTCGTCCAAAACACGATACGTTCCATACAGGAGCCAATCCGGCCTCCCGGTAGGAAAACAACGGATGCGGAGTCTCGCAGCATACCCGTCTCAGAAACGCCAAAATCACTCGCAAAGTGGTGCGGACATCTATCGAGGACTCGTAAAACAAACAAAACCGCCGGTCAACAGAAGGATCAGCGACTTTTCCCTAAAATATCTCAAGATTGACCTAGCCAATTTTTTTAAACTTAAGTTCAAGTATTTCTATATATGGAGCATTGATATTATTAATTTTTTTCGAAGTTTGTTCAGGGAAGGGATATCGCAAAAAACCGGGATATCGCAAAAAAATTCAATTATCTCCAAAGGCACTTTTAGAAAAAAGTTTATTCTGGCAGATTTTTTACCTTAATTGCTATATAAATAATCCAAAAAAAAAATAAAAAAACAAACCTCCCTCCTAAAATTGAAATATATGTTTTTTTTTTGTTCTTTTGCTCCGTTCGGTTTTAATATTTAAAAATTAATTTTTGTGTTGTATACATCATACACAAGACGGCTATCAAAAGATTTTCCAAAATTATAAATGTCGACCTTAAACACAGAAAGGTTTTGTGAAAATTTTTACGTTCTTGTTTTAACCTTTATTTGAGAAAGATTTAGGGAAAAGTTTACTAAGAAAATTTATTTAGTTTTGAATATTTTTAGAAAAACTTTTCTTAAAATTAATTTCCAACTCTAAGAAATATACAGTGTTTCTAAAATGGTAAACTGGATATACTTTCTCGGATTCTACTTATAAAATTAAACAAAAATTCCTTAGGAAAATGGCAATTTCTCCTTCTTCCTCCCGCTGTCCGCCATTTTGTTATTTGTATATAATAATTTATATTTCAAGTTCAGATAGACGAATCACATTAATATTCGGTAAGCGTCTTGATAACAAAATTTTAAAATTAGCAAAAAATGAGGACTTAATTACCTTTAAAAATTACAAAATGGCGGCCTTGTTAATTTTTCAATCCTTTATATCTTTATAAATATTAGTTATATCAAAATTTATGTTATTACAAAAATATTAAGCCTTTTATTTTGAACAAAATGCCATTTTATTTTTGAAAATCGGTTTACAAATAGAGGAATTATGACAAAATATTAATATTGTAATTTTTTGTCTGTTTTCATATCTTCCACTTTACGTTCAAATCGATTAAATATTAATTGTTTTTATTTATTGTTAATTAGTATCAAATTAGGTAATAATTTTTTCACAATAATAGATCTAATAATTATGACAAAATTACATCAATTTTACCCATAACATAAAAGGTTTAATATTTTAGTAAAACATACATTTTTCTAAAAATAATATTTGTGGAGATGTAACGGATTGAAAATTGCAAAAAATATGCGTAAACTAATATGGCGGCCATCTTGGTTTTTTATTATCGTGACACACTCGATAACTACAACAAATTTAGTGATTAGAATTGCTAAAATTAGCTATTTTAATCAGAAACCACAATAATAAATCACGAGAATAAAAAAGACAAGATGGCTGCCATATCGGATTAGGCTTACTTTCTGCAATAACTCTGTTGTTTGTCGTCGGATTTTTACGACTAAGGTATCGTTTTGTTCGCAAAACAATGCTTCAAAATTTTTATAATACAACACAATTTGATACATAATAATTCCTAAAATATTTAAAGTTGAAAAATTGAAACGACTGCCATTTTGAAATTTGTCAACGAAGAGTATCGTTATTTTTTTTTCCTATTGAAAACTGTTAGTCTAAAATAAACTACAAAATTTTATTCCGTTATCTCAAGCCGTGCTTGAAAAGTATTTTAATACACAAAATGGCGGACAAACAGACAAATATGCGTTTTGGGACCTGTATCCACTCGACATTTTTATTCAGTATGTTAAGTAGAATCACTTCCCAGAGTTTGGCTTTAGCACACACAGCATCTGAGAATTATCTGAACAGCTTTGATATTGAGTAAATAACATATTTATTAAGATAAAAAAACGGATTGTATGGATTTAGAAACATATTCAAAGTTTTTTTTTTTGACTTATAATCAAAGACATTCATTCAATGTGTGCACCGTTAGCAGTTCGTAAAATATTCAACCAGTAATCAATTTCATGCTGTGTTCGTTGTAAGATTTATAAGTTTGAATGCGTTAACAATCCTCTCCTTAAATTCATCAATATTTACTAAACGAGTTTTGTATACATTATCCGTGATGAAATCCCATAAGAAAAATCACATGGAGTTATATCCAGTGATCGAGGTGGCCAATTAATCGGTCTGTCACGTCCAACCCAGCGATTTCGGAAAGTATTGTTGAGGGATTCACGCCCTAATAAACCCAAGTGTGACGGTGCTCCATCTTGTTGGAATATGATTTCGGGTTATAGCTTTTCAAGCTAAGGGTAAACAAACCTTCCTAAAAAAAATCCAGATAGTTATTAGAATTTCTTTTCAATTCTGGTCTGGTTAATCTCGTTAAAATTGTTTTTAGTTTAGAAAATAGTTAACATTTTCTTTTCTGCTAAGATCACTATTATTTCTATGTTGAGCACTGCTTACCTTTCTTATCTTCATTCTTTTATCTGTTGTTTTGATGCGTTTCGAAACCACTCCATTGTTAAAACTTATTGTCCTTCGCGTTAACTACTGTTTCTCAAAGAAAAAAGATCCAGTCACACGATTGTAAAACAGTCCGCACCAAACATTAATTTTTAGGTTATCTTTAATACGGTCGTGTGTAACGTGTGGGTTCTCTGTTCCCCATATTCGAGCGTTTTGAGGGTTCGCTTCTCCAGACCCGTGAAATGTAGTTTCGACTGAGAACATAACTTTTTTAAGGTAACTATCATCATCTTCAATTCTTTCAGTCAATTCCACAGCAAATTCCTTTCTAGCAGTGCGATCTTGTGATGTAGTGTGCTACAATATTTTTAATTTATAATGTTTTTTTTTAATTTTAATAGTTTCTTCAAAACATCGTGAACGGTAGATCGCGGAAGATTTAACTCGCGGCTGCACTACGAGTCGATTTCCCAGGGCTGCGAACAAAAGACGGACGAATGATCTCCATTTTTTCATCTGATGTTCTAGGCCTGCTTATGTTTAACACTGCTAGTTTCTTTAAATTTTATCACAATACGAACGAATACGTGTTATAGAGGATGACTCTAAGTTATACAGTTCTAAAATTGCGTCCAACTTGTGTGTTTGATATTGTTTCAATAAATCGCTCTACGCATTGTGCTTTCATCTGTGGATTCATGGCGACTGATGTATGCGGTTATGTATGCAATTACAGCGTTATCTAGTATTTGCCATGGGAAAATTTATGAGTTACTTGTTAAAGAGAGCTCAACAATACATTAATAGTATTATTACTTTTATTCTAATAAGACATCGAAGTTATTCAGATAATTCTCGGACACCCAGTATATTTATAGGATTATGTATAAAATTTTGTAGCTCCAAGATCTTCAAAAGTAATATATAAATTTCATTGAAATTAATATATGCTGTAGTAGTGTATCTGCAGATATTCATGTGAAAATTTTATGAAGATCGGTTAACTCGTTCGTAAGTTACGCTCAATTAAATGTTGAAAACATTTGAACGGGCAAGTTAGAAGCGTGGTTTGTTATGAAGCCGCAAATAGGAACGTTGATATTTCCTTATCTACAGTGTATTATTAACAATATTAAACCAAATTAAAAATATATTAAAATATTAAAACCAAATTAAATTAACGAAAAGTCGATCTTCTTGGGCAGAACTGCACAAGCTTTTAAAAAAAATATATATTTAAACAATTTTATTTTTGAATTTATTTATTTTGTTAGGAATACTTTTTGTAAAGAAATTTTTACGTTTAAATCTTATTTTGGCAAACATTTTAACCAATAAATAAGCCCCAATGATACGGAGGAGTCCAAGATTTAAAAAAAATAAAATAAAAATGTTTTGCGTTATATTTAAATGTTTATTATGAAAATAAAAATAAATCTTTTAATAACTGAATCGTTAAGTCTTTCCGGCTAAACCGAAAAGGTTTTCCAGTGAAAAAGCTGTGCAAGTTATTGTTTGATTTGACCGGCGTAACCGGGAAAGCCAGCATTTTTTGCCAGTTATTTTTAAACGTTCTTTTTCACAAACAATTAAAAAGAAAAAAAAATCAACTGCCTTCTTTCTCATAATTTTGTATAGATTTCAAATATTCGAAAATTCTAAGAAGAATTTTAAAAGAAATATTAATTTTAAAACATTTATTAGTATTATTATTTTTTAAATTTACTATACTTTTATTTAAGTTATGTAGGATAGGCGTAAGAAAAATTCTGACCGTATGAAAGAGGTATCATTTCTTAGTAAATGCTAAAGGGATAAACCTTTATGTTTATCAAATAAGAAAAGAAATATAGAAAAACAATGCAAATCAAACACACCGAACATGAACTAAGGTACCGGGAGTGGGAAATTGTATAACGTTAAGTTTAACAAAAAAATTTCCTTGAACTTTTAGAATATTAAGAGTGCTTTGAATATTATGAATGACTTTATGTCGTCAGTCCATTTTTAGCAGACCGATCCATTTGATGAACAGTAAAAAAAAAAAACAAAAAAAACAAATAGATTTGAATAGAAAACTTCGTATCTGATAAACAGACATTTACTTATAAGAAGTAAAAATTTTTATGAAATTCTCTTCTTATTCTATTAAAGTAGCTACATTATTTTTCTTTTAAATCAAGCACACGTAATCTTCATAGTAATTATTCAGTGTAGAAATAAAAGTACTGCATAAAACGTTGCCTTATAGAAAATTTATTCAAAATGTTTGAATAAAAGTAGAAATATTGACGTGATGGAACTGCTTTACATTTACATTTTTTTTTCATTTACATTGCTGTTATGAATATAGAAGTATTAATTATCCTAGATAACTTTAAAAATTATATTTATTTTCGTATTATGTATACTGGTTTCTATGTATATTACATCTAACGTCACTGATTTTTGTGTTACAGTTGGTTATGTTACCTTTATATGATGATGAGCAGTGGCGGCTCAGGTATAGGCACTGTGGAACTGCAGCACCCCCTATTTCCACTTGATATTATCGACAATATTTAATATAATGTGTCCTATTTTCTTTAATTCTTTCTTTATACTTGTAAAATATATAATCCTTCAGCTTAATGTCAGTTGCCATCCCCCAATTAATTAAAAAAGATACAAAAATCTTTGTATGGAACTATGCGCTTCGCGGTTCTAAGTGATATTTGGCTGTTGTGCACATGCGCACATAAGAAGTTGCACGCGAGGCTGCGAGGGAGAGGGCACTGCCGCTCCCGCAGTTCTGACCATGGCGTGCTGGTTGAAGGTAGTTTTTTTTCCTCCGAGTGTGTATGATACGTTCCTTGTTCGTTCCCTTTTCTACTTTAGCCGGTGGAAGGAATGTGGAAGTGGTTTAACTGTTTTTTCAGTAGCTATCAGAAGATGGCGGATGGTAAGGTTTCTTTGATTGCCAAATCTCCCCAAAAACACGCTGGAAGGGCGAAAGAGAAGGTAATTAGTAAAAACTATTTATGCATTTGTTTCTGTGTACATAGAAATTTAAATTAAGCCACCGTTGGACTATAGTGTTTTTAAGCAGACATTTTATTTACCTAATAATATTGAAAAATATTATCTTATTGACATTTTATTATTTAATCGGTTAAACCAAATTTTTAAGCACATTGTGCTTAAAAACCGTGTACCATATTCTTGAATGTGAAAAAGTGCAGAATTGGTTTGTCATCCTGGTTCCAGCTATTCTATTCCATTCATATTTTTTTTGTTCTTTTATTTCACAGAAAACTTAAACCATGGCCTTGAAAATGCCCTGAAAAAAATTTTCTGGAGCCGCACCCTCATTAATTTTAGCTACGAGCCGACACTGATTATAAGTGAAGTGAGAATTCAATTATCATATGGAATTATTCGAGTTGAATACGTACATTAAGAAATACGAGTAATATTTGCGTGTTCAGTCGTACTAATCATTAACTATTCATCATTTTGATGTTAAGTTTGATTCTATTGTCTTATTTATTACTATTTTTTTTTTATGTTACTTATTGCCTCGCTTGTTATTCTTGTTGAAATCTCTTATTCCTTATTTAACTTTAGTAATCTATTATTTTTACTCGACTGCCCAAAAAGGAATGTAATGTATTTAGGGTGTGTTTATGTTTGTTCCACCGTAGCAACTCAACGGCTGAACCGAGTTAGATGTATGATGTTGGAATCCTCACGTTACCGGGAGTTTCATAAGCTCTATATATATATATATATAGTAGTGGAGATCTGCGGTTAAAGTACAAAATTCAGTGAATTAATGAACTGCGAGCTAGAGTCACTATCACTGTATGAGTTTGATTTGAACTGAATAATTCAAATCAATAGAATGAATATTATTACAAAAATAATAGAATTAAATTTACGTTTAATAAAATAAAATAATATTAAATAGATTTTGAAAAATTTCTATTTAATAATAATGGGCTTCCTGTGAGGACTGCATGTGAGGGTAGAGTAACGAGGTGATGCGAGAACCTCGTGCGAGGCTAGATCAGTCATCCAATCTACTGGTAACAAATGGGATGCCTCTGGGGCGCTGTTTTAAGAGGTGAAATTTGGTAATCTTATAATATCTTTGCAAACAATCGTCCTGATTTTCAAAATTCAATCGGTTTATTTGTTAATAGGTTGAAGGCTAACTTTTGCATGCATCAGGTACACTCTTGATCTAATATATATCTAAATGTTGTTATATGTTCGCAACCAATCTTTCAATTTTCAAAATTCAAACGGGGAATTTGCTTGTACAATACAAAATCACGATGGAACCAAACAAAAAAAAAAAAAAAAAATTAACTGATATATTCAGAAATGGACCATTTTACACGACTGCCCAAAAAAAATTGTAATATATTTAAGGTGTATGTATGTTTGTTTCATCGTAGAAGCTCAAAGTCTGAGCCGATTTATATGTATGACCCCGCGTTGGAATTCTTACGTTTTCGGGAGTGTCATACGCTGTATATTTATACAGCGTATGACACATATTTACATCACATTTAAATATACCACATATATTTTAAATTATGACAATATCACATATATTTCTATCACATATATATGTCTATATATATATTTTTTTGAATAAATTAAAAGATTTTGAAAAAAAATTATACTTTATACAAATACTATTAAGTTGTCATCCGCAAGTTCTTTAATTATCCTTTGTTAGTAATAATTATATATTAAAAAGCAATTTTCTCTTTTTAGCCTTCCTGTTTTTTGATTTTTAATATTTGTCTCTTGCTGTTTGTTCTGTTATCTATCATTTTGTTGGTACATTCTCATTATATGTCGTTCTTGAGAAATTTATATTCAACGAGAAGTGTAATTGGAGATATCCTTCATTTACGTTATAAATTGTCAATCGATTGACTTACAGTTTCAGAGTGTGTAGCAAACGGGTTGTAAATAAAGTGCAATAGCAAAAAAAAAAAGAAAAAAAGTCGAATTGAAAAGCTTTTAAATTACACCTATTAATATTATGCCATTAATATTATAATATTTTTTTAATACTTGCACTGTTGATATTTTAATTATTGGTTTAAAAAAAAAATCTTTTCCGCACGCCGGAAGCCGGAGGTAGATTTCACCTGTGCTAAGTAGGGGATAAAAAAGATTTCCACCTTAAAGTTAAGAAAAATTTAAATTTACTCAATACGATAATGGTTGCATGTGAAAAAAGGTTTCACATGTTTACCAACGACAAGCCTCATCTGACAATTTCAGCAACATTTTGGTCATCCCTCGCCGTAAGGTTTAGTCATATCAAAAATTGTTTCAGACAAATGTTTTAGGTAGTGTTTAGAGGACTAACAACCACCTTAACCCGATTCAATACTGTGTCTATTAAGGTAAGTATGGTTTTTTTATCTTCGAAACCCCATTCTTTTCACCCCCTGGACCAGTGATTGGTTATATCAAAAACTTTACTTAGATACGTTTTAAGCCCTTATTCAAAGAATAGTAAGAACTTTAAACGAATTCGATATTGTTTTGAATAAGAAAGTTAGAGCAATATTTTTTTATTTTTATTTTTTTGTTTGGTCCTTCCTTCCCGTAACAAATGGCCTTATCAAAACTTTTTTAAGACAAAAGTTTTAGGTAATGTATAGAGGACTAACGACCACATTAAACCGATTCGATACTGTGCCTGTTAAGAGTGTTATGGTTTTTTTTTGTCTTCAAAAACCCATTTTTTCCAATGGGCCAATGGTTGTTGATATCAAAAAACACTACTTTGATACATTTTAGGCCCTTACCCAAAGAACAGTAGGAACTTAAACGAATTCGATATTTTCTTAATAAGAAAGTTATAGTGATATTTTGTTTTTTCGAAAAAGCCACTCCATTTCCACCCCTATGGTCCGATTTTGCCCATTAACGAACTCAATCTAGACTTTGGGTCGAATTATTTTTAGGGAACAATTTAAAAGTGATTGGCGCAAAATTACAGCAGTTATAGTGTCCACAATAAAGTGAAATATATATATAAATATAAAATATATAATGTACATATAAATTTTTGAATTGACGGTCGTTTTGGGTTGGAGGATGTAAAATTTGAAGGTATGTCGAAATTTTCCCGACGTTGAATCATGATACCCATTACTTAATATTTATTATTTTTACATTAAATTTTGAATAAAGTTCGGTATCTGTAAGGATTGGATCTTTAAAAGAAATTGAATTATGGATATACTTTGTTAACTTTTTTGGCTTAATCAGATAGGTAATTAAAAATTAACAAAAAAATTACTATGGAAAAATATAAGCTTCTATTTCTAAAACTATCTCGACGACTTTTATAAAACTAAACAATAAGTTTAAGGTTTTTATAATGTTATCAATATCAATTTCCTTTATTTATTTCTAGATAGTCACAAATAAAATACCTAATTAATCTCTTTGTGAAATTTTACCGCAATATTTAAAAATATTTTGAAGTTTGTAAATTTTTTGAATAGCAAGAATCTGCAATATCAAAGATGAAGTTATCTAAGAGCCTTAGCGATTATTTCCATAAAATACCAGTAAAAGGTTTTTATTTTTGACTAAGGGAGGGTAAGTAAATTTGAATGTTGGAATGCCTGTTTAATAGAACTGATTGACAGCAACATAAACCCATTAACTTAATGTTTATTTTTGATGCACTTTCTTGCGGTAGAGATATCTATTACAGTCACTCTAAAACGTGGGTTGACTGATATGTGATATAATGTATCACCGTTTTTGATGGCTAGTCGTTTAATTACACACTGAATCTTTATTTTATAATTATTATTTTTTTAAAGATGAAGTTAGAAAGTGCAATTTATTTTTTAAACCTCATCCCATCATTCAACATAGTGTACTGGGAAATTCGTGAAGGCAGACTCGAATTTTTTCAGGACAATTTAGACTGAACATTTCTTTTTTCGTTAAATATTTAATTACTAATTTACTACGACATTTTGTCGTAAGTAAGATTAATAATAATTTTTTAATTGTTACTATTTATGAAAATTTCTACTGTAATATCGTTCTTGTATATTCATTATTCTTCTTTTTTTTCATTCGTTTAGCAAAATTAACTATTCAGTTGAGTTCTTAATAATACCGTTATTTTAAATGTAATCTTTTAAAATAATAAATACGTTCTATTATACAAGAGTATAATTCATATAATCTAAGTTAAATAGGTTTGGAAAAATTAATGCTTATACAGAAAGGATGATTCACGAAGAATGTAACAAATTTTCAGATCATGTTCTATTTATGAAAATAAAGAAGAAAGCTCATTTAAATGTAGCTTCGGAAACGCATCGTTAGTGTGTCATCTGGCGAAAGATTTCGCCCTGATTTCTGCGCCTTCGTAAATTTAAGCCAGGCTAATTCTTGGGACGCAAATTAAGGAGTAAATTTAATGGTTTTATGTGAAATCTGACCTAAAATTTTTTAATAAAAAAACAGTCCCCGAACTCTATTTTTAATAGTTTTTTTAGACATCTGACGTAAAAGGCAAATGATTGGGGTCGAAAAACGCACTATTTTGTGATTTATGTAAAGTAACTTTGTTAAGTGGGTAACGTTTATACAAGTTTTAAACAAAATTTGTGAGAATTTGATTCTGAGTAAACTGGTATGAATAAATTCCACGGTAACTAAATACAAATGTAAGAATTTTGAAGTTTGTTGAAAACAAAGCATATCAAAATGCGGCAAATTTTAACTAAGTATTAAACGGAACAAAATTTTCAATATTACAAATCAAAAGAATTAAATATTTTAGAAAAATAATAAATACAAACACAAACAGTTATCAAGAAGTTCGTTAGAACTTCGCCGGTAACAGTCTGCAGAACTAGACGGTACGGCGAAGTCAACGAACTATGTTTACAGTTCTAATCATGACCTAACCTAAAAGTGAAATGAAAATGGGGGAAAAAAAATAAGGGTGAAAACATTATTTCATTTCAATTAAATTTGTAATAAAGAATATTTTCAAAAAAATACCTCGAATTTTTATTTTTAATGAACCGCGGGACTCTTATGTCACTTTTCCTCAAAAAGATGGGTTTTGGATTCGCGCCGCTAGATAGCAGTACTTGATAGTACTAGGTAGCATACATAAACTTGGTAATTACTTGAAATAATAAAATTTAAAATAAAAAATAAAGTTATTTATAGCTTGTTTTAATAGTAAATGCTCTAATGTAAATAAAAGTATTGAAGATGGAACGATTTTTTAACTCCCATCACTTATTTAAAAAAAAAATAATAAAAGTATTAGTTTAAAAGAAATTATAGCTGCTAATAAAACACAAAAAACGCGAACAGTAGGAAAGTATTGCAAATATAGCAACAATGATTTGTTACATAAAACAGAAATAAATTAGATTGGTAAAATGTTTATTCTACAGTTAAAACTATTTGAACTAACTGAAGGAGAAATAAAAAAAGTTCATTTAATAATGATATAAAAAGTGTATCCAAGTATACGATAAAAATCGAGGGTTACACTTACAAAGTAATAAGTACAACGTTACATCACCGATCTTCGATTCGTGAAGATCATTATATAGTTTTATTAAAAAAGAAAAAAATATGGTTTGAAGTGAATAATATGACTATCAAAAAAAAAAAAAAAAAAAAAAAAAAATGGCCGAGAAATTCAAAAAATGTATATTGTTTATTCTAGAAAGGCAATCAATTTTAGTAATAAATCCAAAAGATTACAATCAGTAATTCATAAAAAGAATAATCTAACAAAACGCAGTGATATCCAAAAAAATTACAATGAAATTGTAAACCGTACGGTAAGTCTCTCTGATATCATTTCTTCCGCTCAAAAAACAAACATTTCTGTAATATAATAAAAATGTTTTTAACAAAATGATACATATATAAAAAAAAAAGATACGACACTACAAATTTCTATTATCAAAATCTGTTATTAATTTAGAATTAAAAAAAAACAACATATTAAATGTATGTAATAGACAATAGATATAAAATAATAGCTAATAAACAATGTTTAAGCGTTCCATATAATAAGCAAAAAATATTTTTTTGCAACGATTTTTGATAAACATTTGCTGTGATCTAATCGACGACCAATTAATAGGCCCTTTCATACCAGAAAAACTTGTCGCGAGGAGAAATTATTTGGAATTGTTAAACAGTGAATTTCTTCAGTGCTTGAAAATTTCTCATAGGCTAAACGAATTGAAATGTACTATCAACTTGATGGAGTACTAACACATTTCACTAATGAAGTAAAACGATTCTTAGTGAAATGTTTATAGGTAAATGGATTGGAAGTAGAGGGACGGTTAATTGGCCACCTAGATCACCGGACCTTACTTCCTTAGATTACAGTTTATAGGGATAGATGAAATGCAAGGTATACAAGCAAACGGTAGACGCACTATGAACTTATTGCTCGCATTCTCAATGATGCTGCCCTCATCAAGGAACGCGAAGATACATTATATTGGTGACAGAAAATGTATGGAAACAAGTGAAAAATTTATCGATATTTGTGGTGGAATTTTTGAACATTTATTGTAAATTAATACAGTACTAACAGGTCAGGGCTCCGCCCTCTGAACATATTTTTGTTGCCATGGTGACAGAAATAAGAATGTGAGCACATACAGCAAACAACTAATGTACCGTGCTTTTTATTGCAGAGATAAACCGCCGCGAGTATTTTTTTAAGTAAATTAAAAATATTTTAATTTTTCATAAGTCTAATTTATTGTACTAAAGTTGTTTATAATTTTAACAACTTCATAATATTTTAGTTTGTTCTGTTTTGTTTTTTGTAATAAATTTTTTTTTGTTTTTTATATATTTTATTGCATCAATTAATTCAGAATTAAATTCTCTCCAATTTTTAATAATAAAATTTACGCATTTATCATTTAAAAAATGTCTGTACTTCAAACCTACATAAAACATCTTTTTCGTTTTACAGAATTTTTCTTTTTTACGTTGGATATCATGAAAACTACGAGAGATACAGTGCTCAGACTTGTTTTATTAGATTTTTCAGCTCAAACAACATAAGAAACTATCAACTTTAACCTTATATAACACCTTAACAATTTCAGTACCTCATTTCACCGGGAGAACTGAAATTCCGACGAAATTTTTCACTAGTTGTAACTTGATAAAGTGTTTTGGGACATGTGTTTTTATGTACTTTTTTCCTTATTTCATAGCTGTAGAATTAGCTCCGAAATTATTGCCCTATCTTCCTGAATCATTCTGTTTTTTTTTTATTATTAAAATACATATAAGTAGATGTATAAATAATAAATTTGTGCACGTATATCTTGAAAGACAAGGTGTGCGGTCTTGGCTAACCTCACTCTCCCATCGTGACGTGACTTCCAACCGCAATGCAAAATAATTTAGATACTGTATCCTGTGCCAAGCTTTAAAATAAATTTATTGTCGGATAAAAGTATGTGAGCTTTAACTTCAGATTTGAAATAAAATATGTCAGCTTAGAATTATTACAATTCTATCTACAATGAATATACAAAGTGTATTTTATACAAACAAGAAAGTAATACTGGGTACACTTATGTCTTGGACCGATATAAATAGGTTATGAATTTATAGATGTATATGAGTTTATAATCAATTGAATTTTTATCACAGACAATCTACCCACAGACAGTGTTTGTAAAATCAGTCCTTAGTAACAACCTGCTGTTGATATCTAGAAGCAAATGTAGAAATTAATATGAAGAAGGTTTCTGGTATTTCTATGTTGAGTACTATTTACCTTTCTTAAGTTCATTCTTTTATTACACGTTGATGCGTTTTCGAATCACTGCATTGTCAAAACCTATTGCACTATTACTTTTAAATATCTTTACTTTTAAATTTTGGGAAAACATTTTATAAAAGAAGGATGTACCCCAATCATATACCGATCTTGTATAAGTTTATACAGGACCGGGGGCGGATGGTATGCCTCGACTTCGTTTTTAAGGGCAACTGGTGTCCAGGTGCTCACCAACCACGCCAATTTGAACCAATATCTGTTTCGGTTCCGCCTAGCAGCTGATCAGCTGTACGTCTGTGGGAAGGTCCAGTCGAAAGAATACCTGATGTTTCACTACGTATGTGAAAATCATGATGAGAGACCTCCAAGCATGGGAGGAGACACGAAACAATAGGCGGCGTCAAAGAGTGTGGGGGCGGACAGGTTCGCGAGTGAGCGACTAGGGAGTCTCCGGTACATATGGGGGTCGCCATGACATGAAGAGGCCGCAGACACTCTCCTCCCGTATCTGATGGCGTCCGCAGGTAGTAAGTATAAGGGGTATGTATGTGTCCCTGGTTAGTTTGTGATGTAAGTTTGCTGTACTGATATTATGATGTAATTTTTTTTTATATTTATTTTGCTTTTGATGTATATTATGTCTTTCTGATCTTGGGCTAATTCCATTTTTCTTGGAGTCTTGTAGTATGTAGTATTTTGTATCTTCTGGATTCTGTGAGGTTTTGCTGTTCGGCTGCAGATTGCTGTTCTCTTGCATTTGTATACATTGTGTGACTTTTTCTTTGTATGTAGTTTCATAATCTGTCTTCTGTTTCTTGATGTATTGTGATGTATCTTGTTTGCTGTTGTTTTGCTGTTACTGATGTGTTTCTGTTGATATTCCTATTACGATGCGGTTGCACTATGACGTATGAGTGTGAGTGGGCGTGTAACCCCCCTCCAGTAGCAATGCTTCGTTAGCGGTACCAGGAAGGGTGGTAGCCAGGGGTGGCGGTTTAGTTGGTAGTGCGGAGGTTTACAAACGCATATTAATAACATTTTGCGGCACCTGATAGCGAGCTCGATACTACTTAGGCGTCCGCGTCCGTAAATGGGATTCCCCACCTCTTTAACAAAAAGACAAAAAAAAAAGGCATGAAGTCAAATAAAGGGAGGGGCGACTAAACGTTATATAACGACTAACAGAAATTTAAAAGTACCAGTACGATAAGTTTTGACAATGGAGTCATTCGGAAACGCGTCAACATATAATGAAAGAATGAAGCTAAGAAAGGTAAACAGTACTCAACATAGATATTAAGTGTTCTTAGCAGAAAATATAATAAGAATTGTTATTAACAATTTTAAGTTTTTCATTCCTTTTTCGCTATTTATCTACAGACTGTTTTTAATATTTCTTCTATCACTATTATTTTTGTTTTTCTAATGGTTGTTTTCAAGTCATATTCTTTCACAGTGTCATCTGATTTTGAAATCATCTGTAGAATGTGAAGTATGATCATTCTGTGAATCTTATACAACTTATTTTACATTCTCTAATACTAGTTTCTTTATCGTCTTGTAAAACATTTTTTATCTTATGTTCTACATACATATTAAACAAGCATGATTGTTGGAAGCACTTTTTATACGACTACCCAAAAAGGAGTGTAATGCACATTTAGGGTGTATATATGTATGTTTGTTCCATTGTAGCATTGTAGCAGCTCAACTGCTGATCCGATTTAGATATATGACTCCAAGGGGTCATAAAACGATCCCGCGATCACGATACCGTGATTTCTTACGTTACCGGGAGTCTCATAGGCCTATATAGATATATTTATATATATCTATATAAATAAAAATGAAAATATTCGTTTGTTCAAAATCTTAAATCTCCGAAACTTCTTCACCGATCGCTTTGAAATTTTGACACAACGTTGCATATAAGACGTCACATCTGTGACAGGTAAAAACATGCTTTTTTTTGGGAACACCGTTATCTGTTGGACGGAGAAGCAATACACACTATACTAAGTATTTTACGATTCTATTTCAGTCTTTCCGATGTGTGTCCGCTATAGACAAAAAAAATACTGGACCGATTTACGCGCGGGAAAAGTGAGAGAAAGGAAATGGAAAGGGGAAAGGAGAAAAACGAAAAGGGCAAACTGGAAAGAAAAATGGGAAAGGAAAGAGAGAGGGAGAGAAAATTGGGAAAGGGAATTTGGTAAAAATAAAAATTGGGAAAGTAAAATGGGGGAAAGTAAGAGGGAGAGAGTAAAGGGGAAAAGGTAAAAAAGGGAAAGGTTAAATTTTGAGAAAAAAATTGAACATTACAATTTTTTTTCTTTTTCCTGTTTAGCCTCCGGAATTATTATATCGTACTTTCAGTTGTGTTCATTTAATCTCTCTCTCATTCTCTCTCTCTCTCTCTCTCTCTCTCTCTCTCTCTATATATATATATATATATATATATATATATATATATATATATATATATATATACACACTCAAATTTAGCAATAGCGAAGCATTGCCTGGTCTGCTAGGATATATATATGTTAAAATAAATTTTAAAAAAATGAAAAACTATACTATACTCGTACACAAAATTGTCTCCCGTTTGATTTTTATCGAACTGGAAACTGGAATTGATAATGATCGGTGTTTTATTAGTGTTAATTAAAAACTGATAATGTTAATGTGCTGTTGGCTTAATCGTCTAGTAATTTGTTTTTATAATTATTATAATTTTTATTAATTATTTCTAAGTTACAAGAACGAGAAACAGCTTAAGTTTACTGATTTTGTTAAGTATTTTCCCTTTCCTGCCTATCGAGAGGTTTTTAAATTAATTATAATAAAAACAAGGTTTTCGATTCATCGTCCAAAAAATAATATTTTACTTGTTCTGTTTCTATTTTTTTTATTGAAAAATTTGTTTCATATATATATACATTAACGTATATTAAATATTAACATATTAGTCAAGGTTAGCGAGCTTAGGTTAATGTCAGGTTAAGCAATAACGGATTGTAAAATGTACCTGAGAGAGGTGCGTGTGCTGATCATTTATTAAAAAAACCCAACAAAGATAGGTGGTCCAGGAATGACGGTAGAAATATATGAGTTCTCATTTTCAAAAAGGAAGTGCAGTAGAGGTAGAATTCTTCCATATCAGTTGATATTTGGAGGTATTTGCAGAGAAATTATAAATGTAATCTAACTAAACGCTCGCTAACCTTGACTAATTAGCAGTAATGTTTTGATTATTTAATTAATAAATACACTAATCATTGCAATTATTTATTATTCAAATAATCAAAACATTACTGGTAATTATTCATGGTTAGCGTGCAAAGCGAGCGTAGGTTAAGTTTGGTTAGATTATATTTATGATAAAAGCAATATAGCTTATATTTTTAAAATGTATTTTTAAATGTTTAAAATGACCGGTATAAAACAGCATGTTAGTGTGTTTTCTCTAATGTATTATCGGGTTACTTTTATTGAGTAATAGGTTAACTATGTTATTACCTCACCTTACTACCTTACTACATTACCTTACCTTACCACGTTGGGATGTTTTATTTATCAATTTTTATAAAGCATGCTTAAGTAATTTTTATGTGAATAAATGCGAAAAAAGTGGGATGGCATAAAACGAAAAAGTACCTTTTTTCTCCTGAATGTAGTTGAAGTTTTGATTTCATTATAATTTAAGCATTCAGACTTGTCAGTCATAATGACGAGACTGAGTGGTACTGTTCTTTTTTCGGATCTCAAAATTCTGGTTTGTAACTGATTTTGATTGAAAGAATCATCTAGAAATCACAAACGCACACTGCTGAATTCAATGTGTGTGTGTGTGTGTGGGTGTGTGTGTGTGGGTGTGTGGGTGCGTGCGTGTGTGCGTGCGCGCGTGTGTGTATGTGCGTGCGTGTGTGCGCGCGCGAACACACACACACAAACATTCAAAATAATTATTTTATAAAAAAAAGTTTTAATTTCTTCAAATATAATTAATAATAATAATATTTTAATTTTTTCATGGTCATAATCTTAAAAGAAACTGAGAAAAAGGAAGTCGCTTATAGATTTTATTTTCATATCTTTACCTGTTGAATTCCATTTCAATTGTCAATTCAAAGTTTATTTAATGATGTATCTTTAAATTATGTGATTAATATGTTTATCATACTACATTATTTTTGTTGAATATTTAAAACATAAGCTATATTGATCTGGTATTTTTACTACCACGCTCGTTAGTTAATTTTCTCTTTTTTACTAAATAAAAAAAAAAAAACAATTTGCTTTCTAATCCACGGATCCCTCTAATGTGTTCATTCACACTTCAATAACATCCTTCTGTCATGACAAAGGCATAGTAAATACTACGTACTCGGCTCACAGAAAGAGTAACATCTGCCAACAACTTTAATTCAAAATGACCCTTAAACGCACCCGATTTCAATCAATCACAAAAGTTATTTCCATTCAGCCAATTATTTGCTTGAATAAATATTTACAGTAATTTAGTAATAACGTCTATACAGCATTGAATTCTCTGTGTGTTAATTTAAGTTTTTTTTTTTATCGAATGTAATAAAAAAAAAAGAATTTTTATTCAGTAATTCTGTGAAATAAACTTGTTTATAAAAATATTTTATTTATATCAACAGTTTCATACATATTAATCACATTTAATTAATTTTTAATTAATTATTAAAATAGAGAAGCATATATATATTTTTTTTCAATTGAAAATTCTCGACACAATATGCCCGTTATAATGAAGTTATCAGATAAGATGAATTGGTTCATACAAATCAATATTTGCATCCCTAAACTCGTTTTCAATATTTTTCCCACATAATTAAATTTATATAGAAAAAAATTGTCCACAAATTGTATTTTCTTATCTGTTTAAAATAATTATTTATTTTCAGTATATCTGGGTTAAAATCTCTTGGTTTATTGTTATTAACATAATGGTTGCTTATATCTCTTGGGTCTGATTTCCGAATGCTAAATATCTTTCATTCTAGTCAACTTTCTGTAACCCTCTTCTTTCCATATCCCTTAACAACTATGTATGCGAGTCTTCTTCTGGGCATCTCTTCTCTTTTACCTTTTTTTTATACCTGTCAAGCTCACATTATTTTTATTCGTCTGTTATACTTCCTTTCGCCATAGATGCCAGTACCAAAATAACTTTCTTTTAACTTAATTTCTGCCTCTGGAGTTTCAATTAAAAACTTTTCGTATTGCAGTCGTCATTCCAAATCGCATTTAGTATCTGTTTTAGCCTAAGCCTCTGATGATGTTATGATTTAAGGTTCTGTGATACACTTTTGTCTCTTTTGCTTAGGTTTTTTGATTATAGTATTGAATTAGTAACCTTTAACGGCTTCCCAGATTAAAAGTATGAATAGATGATCTAGATATTATCTACATTATGGAGTAATAGTTAATTAAATGATAATTGTTATCGAAAATAATAATTAAATTATAGACTATTATTCCATAATATTCGATTTTCATTTACTTTATTTTACTACTTTCATTCATCGATTAAAATATATAAAAATATACTTATATTTTCGACTATCTCATTGAGAGAATTTACTTATTTATCTATTATTTTCTCTCTTTACTTCTTTACTCTTTTCGACTTCCATATGCATCTTTAGATCTTTCTTAATTAAAAATGAAGTTAAATTTTTATAACTTAGTAAAACTTATTAATTATTATCATAATTTGTATTCTGCTTGGCGGCAGGACCCTTACGCAACTGCTTTCAGTTATTACATTATGCCACTTTATGTTATTATGCCTTATACCAATTTCAGTTATTACAACTTAATTATTATACCTTTTTGTTTAATTAATTTCATTGACTACTTTAGATTTATGAAATATACCAGTGTATGTTAGATAGTTAACTTGATTTTTCACTTTCATTGACTGATTTTCTTTTCTTTATACTTCCTTGTACGAAGTAAAGGAAGTATTGCAATCGCGAAAAATTTCGGTTTTCTAATTTCAACGGAAATATCCATTTTGATCATCCCTGAATCCATTTTGACTAGTTTCGGCGTCACGTCTGTACGTGCGTATGTATCTGGCATAACTCAAAAACGATTAGCCTTAGGATGTTGAAATCTTGGATTTAGGACTGTTGTAACATCTAGTTGTGCACCTCCCCTTTTGATGGCAATCGACTAGACCAAAAGTGTCCAAAAAAGCCAAAAATCCGAAAAGAAATTGGATTTTTTTTGTTTTTTCTTAACTGCATTAATAAGTCCTCATTGAGAGTTTTTCAACGATATATCAGAAGCGGCACTTATTTTCATTAGTTCGAGAGTTATAGCAAAAACCTTTAATTAATGAAATATTTGAATCTTACAAGGGGAAGGAACATCGGTTCAATACCGACTTTATCTGTTCTTTTTTAACTTTTTTTTTTAAATTTAAATATATTGATTTATTAGTAATTATTAACCTTTGATTGTAAAAACGTTTTTACAATAAATAATTATTCAATAATAATAAAAAAAAAAAAAAAAAAAATTATAAATATCAGAAGTTAGTAATGAAATAAAATGTTATGTACTTTTCATTTTTTAAAAATGCGTGCATATAATTTAATAGGCGTACAAGGAAATCATGTGGTGTCCACATCAAATTTATTTTGTAAGGTGATGTAGTAATTTTTCAGTTGTCAGTTTTATCAATCTATAAATCTTACTCTTTTAAAACTAGTTAACTAAATAACATATTAATTCTGATTATATAACTTCCGTACTTATTTCTTTATTTTGGTTTAAACCTTTGTATTTTCTAATTCAATCAAATTTTGCTGTTTTATAAAATATTCATCAATATTGCCGCTTTAGTTATCAATATGAGATGCAAAGTTTTCTCTGAGTTGTTCCACAGCAGCTTCAGGGACACGTGGGCGTCCTGGTGATTTTTTATGTTTAACAGAACAACCTGTTCTAACGAAGGTTTGGTGCTTAAAATAAATTGTACACCTATCAGGAGGCTTCCTACTGTACTCGCTTCAAAAATTACATTGAACTGCATCGCTGACTGAAAATCATGAAACCAAAATACACAGCGAACACATTCCGCACCAGTAAATGAATTTGTTTTTAATGATACTGGTGACAGCGTTGGTGGCCGAATTTGGTAGTAATAAGCTAGTGAGTCAAACTTGATATGTTTTGCTATGAAATGAAACCTCAACCGAGTTTGTAGGTTACCTAAATAAATTTTTATATCATTTTAAAATTGTGAAGTCCTTTTTGAATCATCCGGTATGGTATACCTATCAGAATAAAACGTTTATTTATTTATTTTCCTGAAAAGTAATACATTTTTTTAAAGAACTGTTCGGTTTATCAATATATTATTTATAATTATTGCTAGTAATTTTATAAATGCCACTGCTCTTATATTCATCTTGTAATGATCGTTTGTTTAAGAAAATATGTATATTTTTTGTTTATAAATTAAACTACGCTTTTAAATGATATATTTTACAACCTTATTACGATACAAAAAGTGTTTTTATAAGTTTTAACAACTTCAGTATACATAACAGATTTTATGTCAAGGTCCTTGATTAACTTAACAACCCTTGCAATCCAACGATTCTATTTGATATGCTTGAACCTTTTGATGTTCGCTACATGTCTTTATTTTATTATGTAATTATCTCTTTGAATAGATTACTAAAGTTATATACTAAGGTGGATATTAAAACCACATTCTCACAGCATGTAACTACGCGCATTCTACGTACAGAATTCATTTAGTTTAAAGCAGGCTGTATCACGCTAACTGTATACTATAATGACAAAAGCAGTTTAATTTATGACTACATGCTATTTGTACATATGAATACTAGCTTGCAGCTGTCCATTTTATTTATTATTAATGGTCCTTTTTCTCTTTTTTTTTCTTCATATTTATTAATTATGAGCTCCCATAAATTTTTAAACGGATATTTTTAACAAAAGTTCAAGTAACTGCAAAGAAAAATATAATAACATTTAACTTAAAAATAAATTAGGCCATTGCAATAATATATAAATGAGTTGGTTGAGTACAAGAATTTACTAAAGTGGAATTGTGAGACTACCGTTTAAAGTTATTGTAATTTAATTAGAGTGGACGCCCACTTTAATCTAAATATACATTCAGTTTATAAAGGAAACTTGCAAGGAAAATTTCTTTTTTTTTTGTGTTTTAGATTTATATTAAATTTTCATTTTTCTTATTTTACAAAACATTTAATTTTTTATTTGAAAATTAATTTTGTGGAAGTGTAATATTTTTCATTTTCCTTGGGAAATTCGTTTGTTATTTTATGTTACAAATTATTTTTTTCAAATTAATGATCTGTGTACGATAAGATAAATAAACATCAATTAAATTTTAGCCAATTTTCCTCGACTATAACCTTGAAATGTGTATGGGTGGTGTAAATTCACCAACCAACACAAATAAATATTTGGGTTTATGTAACTACAAACCAACTATTGTCTTTTTTTGTTCTAAATTGAAGTAACAAAAAACTTAATTGGGCTTTACTTTTCACATGAAAAGTTTTTCAAAAGAGTATTTGTATACAACGTATGTTCAAAATGTAACTGTGGACCTAAACAAAAGCATTTGGGTCTCAAATAAGAGAAGAAATTCCCGATGTAACAAACATGGTTTCATTTATCAGGCCATGTAACATTCAGAACAGTCGGGTGTGGTCTGTGTATAATCCTAATTAGATCTTAGAACAACCATTACAGGACCAAAAAATTGGATTTTTGTGTGCGATGTCAAGTAAGCAAATTATTCAGTTTATTAAAGAAACAGTTACTCAGAACGTTACTGAAATGAAACAGTTTATCCTTTCATCCACCTACTAAATTAGAAAGGTATTTCTGGAGCGTATTTTCAAAAAAGATGATGCAACGGCGCAACAACCGATGTTTCATTAAATTTTCTTCAAGTTTTCGGAGATAGGCTTATTTCATCTGGTAGTAGAGATCTACGACCGGATGAAATAAGATTCTCAGTTATTGCGTTTACCGTTTTTTATTTATTTTTAGCAATTAAAGTATCTGTTCATAAGAATGATCTTCACACCCTGACTGAAGTGTAAAATAACATTTTACATTCATTAATTGAATTTGCAAATCGATCCACTTCTTTGGTGCTTCAGCTTGTATTTTCAAACATGTTTAAACGTGTTCAGGTATGACTGAATAGAAATGGTGGTGCCCATACCAACCAGTTTCATTGTTAGAGCCATACTTATTCCAATGTCGTTGTATCATTGTTAGTTAAATATAATAAAGTAAATGGTTCCAAAGATTGATAAACAGTTTTATTTGGGACACCGTTTTATATATATATATAGCGTATATAACGCACGCGCGTGTAAAGAAAGTGGGATAGTTATTCAAATTAATCATGAATTTATTTATGCTATATAAACGAATTAAAAGTAATTTGAAGGTCACGTAACAAGTATAAATACAACGAAAAATCTGAAAAATTAATTTATAATAAATTTAGATAAAATCATTAAAGAAAAAAACTTGAAATTTTTGTTGAAAATCCGTAGCAAAAAGACACATGCTGTAATTATAACGTGTGTATATACATATAAATACTATCATTCCTGTCGCGGCTTTGTCTGTGCTATGCACGTTAAACTTCAAAAATTGGAAATAGCGTTTTAATAATCATGTGTGGGTTGATGTTCTCTGATTTGGAAGTCGACAGTTCCAGCGTTCAAGTCCTAGTAAACCTAGTTACTTTTATACGGATTTGAATGCTAGATCGTGGATACCGGTGTTCTTTGGTGGTTGGGTTTCAATTGACCACACATCTCAGGAATGGTCGAACTGAGAGTGTACAAGACTACACTTCATTTACACTCATACATATCATCTTCATTCATCCTCTGAAGTAATACCTAAACGGTAATTCCTGGAGGCTAAACAGGAAAAAGAAAAGAAAGGGCTGATGTTATCAGAGTTATTGCTATTTTTAACTTAACGGATAAAATAAAATGTTCAATAAAGGACGCGTTCCCAAAATCAAATTTTTAATGAAATCAGGAATATAGTGAAGGTGTTCAATAACTATCTTGCTTCCAGCCAGCAAATTCCAGGAGTTTCATCATTCCAGTTTTTGGCATCGTAATGGTTACTTGTTTTAATCATTTTACATATTTGAATATCTTTTAAAGTCAGATTGTCAATTTCAGGGTGAAAATCTAAAGGTACTTTGAGATCTACAATATTTCTTGAAGGTTGAATTCGGATTTGAGCCCAGCGTATACGTTATTCTTTAAGTCTTTAAGAACGCTGTAGCGTAAATTCACGTTGTCCACGATCATAAATTTTTGTAGCCCTATAGGTTCTTCTCTGTACTTTTAATCTCATCGATTTAGGCGTAATGAAAATATTAATACCCAATTGAAATTCGATTGTACGCCGATTATGTGTATGACTCACCGTGGTGGAAATTTTTATTTCACTGTATAAAAATCTAGAGTACTACTTTACTCGCGTGAGGATGACTTCTCGCGGCTTGCCCTCAGATCAGAAAATGATATTAAATTTAGTAAAATACTTAATTTTTTGAAGAAGTCGGTAATGGTTTCAAAATTCAATATGTTTCAAACCATATAATTTTGCTAAATATGTAAATTGTCGTCATTACCTTTTATTTTTATGTATACTACGATAGTAATATAAATTGATATTTATTAATAATAATTAAATTTAGTAAATCGCATAACTTTGTGAAGAAGTTGATATTGACATAGATACGAATAGATATACACCGTGACAATCAATATAGACAACGATATTCTATTTAGCATAAGAAGTTCTAGGTTATTTATTTATGCGTTACTTTTACATTCCCGTCTATATAGCTACATAAAAGGGAAAGTATGGTGATCGGATCGATCAAAATTAGGAATATCCGGTTTTCACCGAATCTTGAAGAATTAACCACTGAGAACCCCAGAAAATCAAAAAATGGCATCGAAATTTCCGCGACAAAATGTCCGTACGTATGTAATTATTATGTTGGCGTGTAAATCGTCTTATATCTCCAGAGATGCTTGACCGATTTTCACCAAACTTGGCTATAATGTTTTTATAATAGGGGCATTGATGCTATTTATTTTTCAATTCAAAAGAAAAATGGGGGGGGGGATACAGGGGGAAAAAGAAATCCTCTACAGATTTTGCATTATTAAGGTTATATATTTTTTAATTTCTCAAACATGGTTACCGCTGATATGTTAATAAATTATTAAAAAATGAAAATCCACCTAACCAGCAAATTAAATGTGTTTCTTTAGTGTTTTAGTCCTTAGACCATCGTCAGGTGAATAAAATAATATTATAAAATAAAGTTAAAAAATTAAAATGATTGTCGTGACTGATCAGTACACTGAATTGAAATGTAAAGTGTAATCTGGTGGAATAAAACGAAATTAACGGGAACCGTGTTGTAAGAATGATATTTTATTTATTTATATTATTATATCTTTATATGTATAGTCAGGGTATGTTTAAACAATTTATCATCATTAAAATATTTTTGCTCATTAATTAGTTTTTTATGATTACTGTAAATGTGATAATTTTTTAAATTAGTTGTATTATAATAATTATAAGAAATGTCTAAAATTTTTATAAATGTATTTGGATTGTATGTATCTAGTATAAGTTTAGCAAAGTTAAAATTTTCTGGTTTATTGTTTTTAATACTTCTTTTATGGCGGTGGGGGGTGAATTATGATGAAATTTTATTTTAGTGTCGTTACTAAAAGTTTATTATTTAAACTCTTAGTATTGTTGAAAGCTTAAATAAACTCAAAAAGAGTTTGAAAAATTAAAATGATATTTTTAAACTTTGATCAGTTCTCTCACTAGCAATACTGCCCCTAAAATATTTTTCCTGGTTCTATTGCACCATTATTACTATAGACCTACCTAGAAAGATATTTAAAAAATATATAATAAATAAACAGATAGTTTTTTTTCAGTTTTTAGGGAAGGGGTTGTTATAAGGGATGGGAAGGGGAAGGAATTTTGGGGCAAAATTTAAAAAAAATGATAAGATAGAATGCATTTATTACTGAGCTTAAATTTTCAGAAACTTAACCCCGATAAAACTTATCATATCCCCTGAAAATATTAAATCCCAAAATTTTATCAACAAATTGCCCCATATACACGATTGTCTGTGCGAAATTTCATCAGAACCGGTTTATCCAATCAAAAATATTAAACTTCAAACGCATCAACGCACATATCAACTTATCCCCCTTTTATTCGGGTGGTTCCTGGGTCATGAAACATCGAGAAATCCAGAAAACCCATACCTTATTTTTTGTCTGATTACCCATACTTTCCTTCTTGCAGCATAGCTGTGGTAGGAAAGTAAAAATAAGTGAACATTTTTCTATTATAATTTTTAAATTGCTGGTTTAACTTTTTATCTGCTATTATGGGCTTATTTTTAAAAAAAATTAATTAGAATAATAAAATTGTCTATGAATTATAATATTTGATAGGAATGAAAATTTAATATTAATAAGCATACAGATTACAACTGAAAAAGCAAAAAAATTGAAGGAAATAGTTTCGTTTTTTATTATTTATTTCTTTATTTAAAAAAACAAGATGTTAAAAAAGGCGGCCGTGGAGTAAGTGGTGTAAAGGACCCTTTCCATCAATTATTTACATTTTTCAACTTTGTTGTGAAAATTAACTACGTCACATCCAGTGAATTCATTTGCAATGTAATTGCCTTGTTTAATAACATGAAATAAAAAGAATAAATAAATAAACAACCGCTAAAAATTACCTTTTTTATACGTGTAGTTGTCTGTGTGTGTGTGCGCGCCCGCGCGCGTGTTTTAATCGATATAAAGGTGAATGAAAAACAGTAATTTAAAGAAATTAAATTAGATCGTTCTGACAGAATAAAATTACGAAAAAATATTAAAATAACTAATATGTAACAATTTTCAGGTAAAATTGAGTTTCAAAGAAGATTCTTATAATTTTCGTTGTATAATGTATTATAAATAGATATTATTAACGTATCAGTACTTCATCTGTAGGTGTTGAGATAACAATTAGCTTAGAATCGTTTGCTTAGTGTTTGATACTAATTTCACCTCTAGGATATAATTTACAAAAAACGAACATTTTTTTTTTTTGTAAATTAGTATAGAATATAAAAAATATACCGAGGAAGAGGGTGCAAAATTAGATATACAGTGATGAAGTGTCAAATAATATAGTTTTATTAAGTAAAGTAAATAAGTTTCTTTTATTAAGTTGTAATTTCTTTTTCGTCTTCAGTCATTCGATTGGTTTGATGCAGCTCTCCAAGATTCCCTATCCAGTGCTAATCGTTTTATTTCAGTATACCCTCTACATCCTACATCCCTAACAATTTGTTTTACATATTCCAAACGTGGCCTGCCTACACAATTTTTCCCTTCTACCTGTCCTTACAATATTAAAGCGACTATTCCAGGATGCCTTAGTATGTGGCCCATAAGTCTGTCTTTTCTTTTAACTATATTTTTCCAAATGCTTCTTTCTTCATCTATTTGCCGCAATACCTCTTCATTTGTTACTTTATCCACCCATCTGATTTTTAACATTCTCCTATAGCACCACATTTCAAAAGCTTCTAATCTTTTCTTCTCAGATACTCCGATTGTCCAAGTTTCACTTCCATATAAAGTTACGCTCCAAACATATACTTTCAAAAATGTTTTCGTGACGTTTAAATTAATTTTTGATGTAAGCAAATTATATTTCTGATTGAAGACTTGTTTCGCTTATGCTTTTCGGCATTTTATATCGTTCCTGCTTCGTCCATCTTTAGTAATTCTACTTCTTAAATAACAAAATTAATTTTTCCTTCTAAATCTTTTTAACTCTCAGCTAAAATTACTGTATCATCAGAAAATCGTAGCATCTTTATCTTTTCACCTTGTACTGTTACTCCGAATCTAAATTGTTCTTTAACATCATTAACTGCTAGTTCTATGTAAAGATTAAAAAGTAACGGGAATAGACAACGTCCTTGTTAGACTCTCTTTCTTATTACGGCTTCTTTCTTATGTTTTCTTATGTTCTTCAATTATTACTGTTGCTACTTGGTTCCTATAAATGTTAGCAATTGTTCTTCTATCTCTGTATTTCAACCTTAATTTTTTCAAAATGCTGAACATATTATTCCAGTCTACGTTATTGAATGCCTTTTCTAGGTCTATAAATGTCAAGTATGTCGGTTTGTTTTTCTTCAATTTTCCTTCTAGTATAAATCTGAGCGCTAAAATTGCTTTTCTTGTCCCTATACTTCTCCTAACACTTCTTCCATTCTCCTCCCAATTCTTCTGTACAGAATTCTAGTTCTGGGTTGTTAGTTCTAAGTTGTAATAGGGATTACATAAATTACAATTAAAAACAATTTCTCTAGTATTAAAACAGTTTGGTCTCGCCTTTCATAAATAAATCCTGTAGCCTAGATTTTACACTCAAGCACGCTTTGCGATAAAGTTTTTGCTTTCATCGATTTCATGACATGTTTCTCTAACGAGTGAATAATTTCAATCAACAGTAAGTGGCTTTCTTGAATTTACTTTATCTTTAAGTATCTCTGCGAAAGAAGAAATCCATTTGAATAAAATCAAGAGACTAGGTTGCCATTCGCCTGACCTTCGTCAACTTATGCTTTCTTTATTTTTCTGTTTAGCCTCCAGAACAACCATAAGGTATTACTTTAAAGGATGGATGAGGATGATATGTATGAATATAAATGAAGCGTAATCAACCATTCCTGAAATGTGTGGTTAATTGAAAACCAAACACCAAAGAACACTGGTATCCATGATCTAATATTAAAATCCGTATAAAAGTAATTGCCTTTATTAAGATTTGAATCTTTGAACTATCCACCAATTTTGAAATTTACCATCAAATAAGTCAAGCGCATTTAGGGTGTAGCGTTCAGGAGTCCTACCTTGCTGAAAATGAAATTTCTCATTATTTTATCGTCGTATTCTAATATAAAGATATTCAATATGTTATGATGTATGTTGTATACTGCTGCATTGAAAATGATAGGTCCGACAACAATTTTACACGAAAAGCCGGCTCAAACTGTAATTCCAGATAGAGTCGGCTGTTCTTCCTTCAGATTTTACGCGGAGGTTGTCTTTTGTTGAATAATAAGCATAGTTTAGCCTATTAATGGCGCCTGATAGTTTAAAATTTTATCTCGTTGGACCGAACAATTTTTGTATCACAGCTTTTGGTAGTTTATTAAAAAATTAAATTCTGTCAGAATTGTAAATTACGATCCGGTTCAACCTTTATTAATTCACACATTAAACTTGGTCGATACGTTAAGAAATCTAAACGTTGTATCAGATGATCCAAAATTGTCCATTCAAATCCTACTTACTAAACTCTGCCTCTTTTTTGATTTGTTCGTTCTTTGAATAATGCCTGAGCAACTAACATATCATTTTCAGAAGTAATATCGTGGACTGATCGGTCATTCTTCCGCACATTACAGATGGAAGTAAAAGTGTTTTGATCAATTTATCACATATACTTTAAACGGTTTGCCTAAATGGTGGAGGTGTATCAAATTGGTCACGCCATTTATTTTCAGAATTCTACGTCTTGCAACACTCTTTTAATATCCACTTTCATTTGACAGTTGGTTAAATTATCATACAAAATGACGAAGGTAAATCGCTAAAATCACTGCAAAAGCAATAATAAGAAATGTAAATATTGTTGAAAATTTACTGTTTGAAATAATTGACAGTTAATTTATATTAGTTAACCAAGTAATGTAAACTAAAGTAATGAAAAATAATAACGATTACAACTCTGCACTTAATTTTGCACCTTCCCTGGTATAATTCAGTATTATTTAATAATTCATCAACAGAGACGTATAGTGTATGTAATGGAGAGTAGTGTATTACATTTAAAATAAATCTGTTGGTATATCTTTTAGATGGTTGTTGATATTTATAAATATCTGATGTGAACACCACATGACTTCCTTGTACGCTTATTAAATTACATGTACACATTTTTTGTAAAATGAAAAGAACATAAATTTTATTTCATTAATTACTTCACATATTTTTTCATATTTTTTACTGTTATAATTGAAATATTATTTATCGTAAACATTGTTTTTACAATTGAAGGTTAACAATTATTAATAGAGCAATATATTTAAATTAAAAAAAAGGAGATAGAGTCTGATTGGAACCGATGTGCCTTCCCCTTCTAAGATCCAAATATTTCATTAATTAAAATTTCATTTGGCTATAACGCTGGAACCGATGAAAATAAGTACCACTTATGATATATTGTTGAAAAGCTGTCAATGCGGCTTATTATTGCGGTTAAGAAAAAGTAAAAAATCCAATTTTGTTTTGGATTTTGGGCTTTTTTGGGCACTTTTGGTTCAGTTGATTGCAATCAAAAGGGGAAGTGCAAAACTAGATGTTACAACAGTCCTAAACCTAAAATGTCAACGTCCTACGGCTAATCGTTTTTGAGTTATGCGAGATACGTACGTACGCAAGTACGTACAGACGTCGCGCCGAAACTAGTCAAAATGAATTCAGGAATGGACAAAAATGGATATCTCCATTGAAATCTGCAAACCGAAATATTTCGCGATCGCAGTACTTCCTTTACTTACAAGGTAGTAAAAACGGCAATGGGTGTGATTGATTAATCGAATAACTATTATGTATCAGGATAAATTTATCTTAGGCTGCAGTGATATTTAGTGTGTACTCTGAAAATAACACAGTTTTCTAGCCTGATAAGATCTCAAAAACACACACAAACGCACACACGTTTTTTTTTTAGCAAATGCAGATAGTCATACGAAACGGTCATTGTACTTAAATGAGAACATTCGTACTCGCTCAGTAAATCATTATCATCAATATTAAAAGGTTTATTGATAAATTGCTTGTAGCTAAGTCACTAGTTAACCCACCGGGTTGGTCTAGTGGTGAACGCGTCTTCACAAATCAGCTGGTTTCGAAGTCGAGAGTTCGTTCTAAGGTTCAAATCCTAGTAAAGGCAGTTACTTTTTTACGGATCTGAATACTATATCGTGGTTACCGGTGTTGTTTGGTGGTTGGATTTCAATTAACCGCATCTTAGAAATGGGCGACCTGTTACTGTACAAGACTACACTTCATTTAAACTAATACATATCATCCTCATTTATCCTCTGAAGTAATTACTTGACGGTGCTTCCGTAGGCTAAACAGAAAAAGAAAATAGTCACTAGTTAACATTGTTAGATGATACGGCAGTGCTGCGTCTGTAAGAAAGGGTGGGGATTTGTTGCTATGACTGCGACCATTGCTATGGGAGGGGAAACTCCGGAAATGCTGTTAGCGAGTTAGTTCATCTCCTATCAAAAATTAGCGTCCAACACTGAATTATGCAGGATTTGCCAAAATAGAAAACAATTTAATATAGTTTTGTATTATAACACAAGAGAGATTTATAAATATTATAATCATCCTAAAGCTAATGACTTCACGCGTTCAATGAATAGTACCACATTTTTTGTAAGTTCTTGGGATTACGTATGTATGAGTTTTAAAAAATACCTGAATGAGTTAGAATCAGCAATATATGATTCATCTGAGCCAACCGATTAAAGAAAAGCCTCACATTTTATTGATTTCTTTTTGGTGTATTAAAGTTGAAAAACCTTACAGATTTACTCATTTATTAGTAAAACGTAGAGTGGTGTAGTGATTAATTTAACACGTTAAATTTTAACGAAAGGTAGCCTGTAATTTTAGGCTAAAGAAAAAAAATGATACAGGAATTTCTGCAAAATATAAGTACAGAGTGGTGCAAATAAACGGGAAAATTTTAAATAATTAGAACAAATGGAGTAGAGTTACTAACCTCTATTTGATGTTGAAAGTATGTTCTACAAAAGTGAAAATTTCAATATAAGTACTTTTTAAAAAAATAATTTACTTTAATGCTGTCGCTTTTTGCATACATATTCAGTAAGTCGGTTCTGAAGTTTTTTAATAGCGCGACGCAATTTGTTCTCCAGGATGTTGGCGATTTCCTCTTCAATCTGTGTTTTGAGCCGGGCAAGTTTTCTTGATCTATTCTTCTACACAACGCTCTTCAGATATCTCTATAAAAAGAAGTCGTAGGCTGAATGAAAGGTCTGGAAACTATATGCGATCCCCAAACAAACGTCTCGCTGCTGCCATAGACTGTCGGGCAGAGTGTGAGGTAGCTCCGTCCTGTTGATACCAGATTTACTGAAGGTAAAGATTTGGAAGAGAATGGAGCCTGGGAGCAAAAAATATTCCGTTTATCGTCATAACGTTGAACGTCACAGTGATAGCACAGCCCTCTTCATCTTCAAAGAAGTAAGGACCTGTCATCCCACGATACGAAATTGCATACCATACAATATGTTTAGCACTGTGTAACGGACGCTGGTGAAGTTGAGCAGGGTCTGTTTGTGCCCAGTAATGGAAGTTCTGCTTATTCACGGAAACACTTAAGTTAAAATGAGCTTCATCTGACATCCAAAGATTTTCAATAAAGTTAGCGTTCTTATTGATTTTTGAACAACAGTTTTTCACAAAATTGCAGACGCAGTGCACATTCGTTAGGTTTCAGTTCCTGGACAGGAACTTTGAATTTTGTAAGGATGAAAGTTCAGTTTATGGGGTGTTCTTTGCACGCTCCGACGTCCGAGCTCAATAATGAGGTAATTTTCCGCACCAAACGATGACAACTCCTTACCGCTATAGCTTTCATGAATTAATGTTTTCTGGCGTACGTACAGATAATACAGGCCCACTAGGTTTTTCGAAGCCGAACCAAACTCTTCAAAGATACCAACCTAAGGTTTGATTGCATATGAAGAAAGAACTTGACCGCGGGGCTGGATCTCACAGTGTTGCCGAAAGACTCTTTATGCAGTTGTCACACTGCCACCATGACGGTAAAAAGCTCTTACCTACAGAACTGCCATCATCAAATTCAAAATTTCCCGTTTCTTTGCGCAATACATACATTCATGTGTTACCCTTTATTTTCATTAATATCTCTGAGTTGCGCAATATAAATTTTAAAATAATGCCACAAAAGATTATTATATATGGGAATAAATAACATTAGATTTTGGGCAAAATTAAAAAAAAGGAGTTATAGTTCTCGGCATTTGAATCTTTTTCTTGTTGTCTAGTGGTCGTAGAAAATTGAGCTTTAGTAAGATAAGACCAAACAAAACAAATGATAGTCTGACGGTATCAGGTCCGGACTATACGGTAGATGCATTAAAACCTTTCAGTCAAGTTCTTGAAAATTTTGACGGATTGTTGCAGATGTATCTGTTGTTGCCAAATTATTACGTTATTTAAAATTCCAAAGTTTTAAACGATCATATTTAAACATGAAGATTCAGAATTATTACTAGGGGTTACAAATTTTGGTACTTAACGTATAAACGCCACCGCAGCTACAGTTGCTGTTTAGGTTATGTTGACTTCGTGTACTGACAAATTGTACGTATATCAAAATAACCTAACTAAATATAACCTACGCTCGCTTCGCTCGCTAACCTCTTATAATTAACATTAAATATGCATAATATATACAACTTATTAATAATACAACCTTAATGTTATAGCACCGAAATCCAATTGATGTTAATCCTCCGAAATCCGATTGACTACTTTGTTTTTAAATAAAGCTGTAGCTGCAGTGGCGTTAATAGGTAAGAGGTTAGCGAGCGAAGGGAGCGTAGGTTATATTTAGTTGGGTTATTTTTGTATACGTACGATTTGTCAGTACACGAAGTCAACATAACCAAACAGCAGCTGTAGCTGCGGTGGCGTTAATACGTAAGTACCAAATTTATATCTCACCTTTTGCCGATTTTCAACCTCATCGAACAAGAGGCCATCACGGCATTCGTACTTTTTAAATTAATTAATTTTTTTTATTAATAATATTTTTTTTAGCCTTATTGAATAACTTCCACCTAATCGGGTCAACTTATTTAAGCAAATAATTAAGCCAACATATAAACTGTTAAATATAAAAAAAATAACGGACCTGAATGGAGCCTATACTTAAAATACATTCTTTTTATAGTAGTGTAATTTCAAGCAAATCTATCTGTGTCGGGTACTAATGTAAAAGATAAGGGAACCGCCTTTTAAAAAAGGGGGTCCCATGGGACCGGACGTAAAAATAAAAACACATTTTTGAATTTTTTATTATTTCTAACATTTTACCTGTTTTTCAAATCATGGCTGTTATTAAAAATGTTATCTAAACTAATAAATGTTATCTTAACAAGTTTAAATAGGATCAAATATTAGGTTATTTAAAAAGTATGGAGCCTTTGGAGGCAATCATTGAGAATATATTTATGTTTACTGGAAAATAACATTATTAGATCATATATGTACATTTTTTCGATGATTTTCTGCCATTTTTATGGAAACACCATGATCTCGTCGCTGTAGAACTGCTGAGGTTTCCGGTCAAAAAATTGTGATACGTGTTTTGTTGTGATACGTGGTGAAACTTACTTAACACCATTCCGGGAATTCTGCAGAGACCGAAATAAATGATAATCTGATGGTGCCAGGTCCGGGCTATACGGTGGATGCATTAAAACCTCCCAGTCTAGTTCTCTAAATTTTGCGGCCTGGCGTTGTCAGCGATCGAGTAAACTTTTTTTGAGTCGGATCATGCGGCACCCAAACGTCGAGCTTCTTTTTCTAAACGGTTTAACGCTGTTTGATAAAGAATGTTTAGATCGATGGCGATGTCGTGACTGCTTTCCTCGATTTTTGCCAGAATACTCTATCTCTTATGCACTGTATACGTTGTCTCGTGTGCAAAATGCTTAATACTTTTTAGAGTACTTATTATTTTTATTAAAAATTTTGATGTTATTTCTTTAGCAAACTATACTCTATATACGGAATAATTTTTATGATGAAAAAAATTATTTGGTTAAGGGAATCAACTATAACCGAACACTTTTTTATGAAAACTCTTGATTTTTTAAAAATTATTCTTTTAATACTGTTTAATTTTTTCAGGTTTCTTAGTGCTTTATTGAACGAGGTCAAATCGAACCCAAATTTCTTTACTGAATATTTCGATCTTGTTCGCAATTGACTATCCTCTAATTATTGCATAACTACGTCATCAAAATTTAAGATAATTATGGTAAATTGTATTTTACGATATTTCAGCCGTGTTCAAATGTTTGTACTCATGAACTTCAGGATTTAATTATTTATAATTTTCAAGAGATGGTTTTGCAACATTCGAAGAAATCGATGGAATAATTTTGAAAAAAATAAAAGTTCGATGGATAATTTTTAATAAAAATAAAATAAAACTATAAATTGATTATTAAATTAAAAAAATAAAAAATAAAAATTATAGGGACCTTAATTTATGTTTATATTAATAATACGTAATATTTTTTGTAAAATAGAACAGTTTTTCCTTTTAAATTGAATTAATATTTCAGGGGATTCAAAGTAAATAAGTTAATTTTTAAAATAATTATTAATTTTAAGGTTATTTGGTAACTGGGTTATTACTCTAAAATATAGATGTTATATGGTAATTACTGACAGAATTGTAAGTGATACACTTATATTAAAATCTAATTAAACGTACTCAAGTTAATTAAACTTTATTCTAGGCTTCAATGAAAATTACATGTGTGTAAGTCAGTTACAGACTTTTGAATTGTTCGAACTTATACTGTAGTTCAATTTTATACTGTTGTAAAATGCAGTCTTTATAAAAAAAAAAATCTGATGTGGACACCACATGATTTGCTTGTACGCCTATTAAATTACACATACATATTTTTTTTTTTAAATGAAAGATACATAAAATTTTATTTCATTAATAACTTCTGGTATTTTTTTGTTGTTATTGTTGAATTATTATTTATGGTAAAACTTTTTTTACAATCAGAAGTTAATATAATATATAAGTAAATCAATATATATAAATTTAAAAAAGTTATAATAAAGGAGATAAGTCTGATTCGAACCGATGTGCAAATTGTAAGATCTAAATATTTCATTAATTAAAATTTTATATGACTATAACTCTGAAATCAATGAAAATATGTACTACTTATGATTTATTGTTGAAAAGCTCTCGATGAGAGGTTATTATTGCAGTTAAGAAAAAGTAAAAAATCCAAAGTTTTTTGATTTTAGGATTTTTTAAACACTTTTGGTCCCGTCGGTAGCAATCAAAAGGGAAGGTGCACATCTAGATGTTACAACAGTACTAAATCCAAAACGTCAACGTTCTACAGCTAATCGTTTTTGAGTTATGCGAGATAAATAAGTAGGCACCTACGTACGTAGGTCTGTACATACGTACGTACATCACGCCGAAACTTGTCAAAATGGATTCAGGGATGGTCAAAATCGATATTTCCGGTGAATCTGAAAACCGAAACTTTTCGTGATCACAGTACTTCCTTTACTTTGTACAAGGAAGTAAAAATTTGGTTTAAGGAGTTTGTATATCCGACTAGTTCATAATTATATTTAAAATATTTTTAATAAATTATTTTTTCTTTTAATAATTTATAGATAAAACATACAATTTTGTGATTAAAAATGTACCATAAATTACAATTTCTTTTATGTAGTAAAATATAATCTCCGAAGATATTTGTGGAAATATTATCTCATTTCTTATTAATCGAGGATCGTTTGTAAAGTTCTCGTCCTCGCAAAAAAACTACAAAATTTAAAAAAAAGTCATTTTTCAACGGAGTCACCTTGCAATTCATATATTTAGACCTACGACTTCTTAATTTTTTTTACCCTCAGTATAATGCAATTTGTCCAACTTTGTAAAGTAATTGGTTGTCTCAGCCATGACCTCATCATTTGAAGTGATTTCAATTCCAAAAACGGAATTCTAAGAATCCAAAAAACAGTACCTATGACGTTTCTTGCAAATTAAACAGTTTTCTCTCTCATTGGCGGAAATTCACCTTCTCCCAACCCACGTTTCGTCTAATGTCTTGTAATGGTGAATTTGGTTTATCTATTATTATAAAACATTAAAGAAACTCAGCGGAATTTTGTTTAATTCAAAAGATCCTTGAGAAGTGTACAGTCGAACGCATTTTTGGTCGACTATCTATCAAGCGGAAAGTTTATTCTTAACCAGAACACCGTGTCAGTTGTAGTGAACACGATATATCTATATGTTTGTAATGTCAGAAGCTCGTCTAATTTCAGTATATGATCATTTAATACTGAATTTTTGATGATTTTGTCGGGGGTAGCGAGTTTGGGTATCCCTTGCGTTCATAATTTTGAATGGATATACGACAAGTTTAAATTCAGCAGCCCACTTTTTTACTGTCCTAAACGAAGGACTTTAAAATGGAACCTGATCCTTTTGATATGTCTGTATATGTATATGTATATGTTCTCGCGTAAACATTTTAAAACAAAATATTTTATAAGAGCTCGAATTTCAATTTTAACTATTTTTCAAATCTTAGAATTTGTTTGCTTTACTTGTTCATCACAAGCAACTAACGTTTCAGACTCACGCGGCTGAAACGTTGCAGCATGCTGTCTAAAGGATCATAGCTGAAAAATATCATAGTTATTTGGTCGTACTTGCACCATCCTCTATGTCAAGCGGAGAACTTTCCGAATGACCTTGGTATATCTCATTTAAAACATTACTGATGAAGGAATTTTACCATAAAGAAATTTTCTAGAAGCATATTTCCACTTTAAAAATGTAGGATAATTTAGATTAGCTTTTAAAAAATACCTAATCATATTGCTCAACAAATCATATGATTCATATTTTAAAACTTAATAAATAAAATAAATGGATTATATTTTGTAATTATATACAGTGTCTCAAATAAATGTGTTTAGTTTTTGAATTGCGTAGCTGAAAAACGAACAGGGATATGAATAACAAAACCCTATCAGTTTTTAATTCAAAATATTTTTTTTTTTTAAATTGTTGTCACTATTGTTAGATTGAACATTATTTATTCCTAATAAAGTTAACTGAAATTCAGTTGCCTTTTTACCAATGTGAGTGGCTTTTGAAGTGTTACTGGAAAACTGTGAATGTTAAAATGGTACAAAAGACGTTGGCAATGGAATTTGGAAGACCAATACCAAGGAGATTGACAATTGCAAGAATTCGTTATAAGTTTTAAGCTAATGAAATAGTGAAAAATGCAAAGAAGGAGATCTGGGAGAAGAAAAGTCCGTACGGTTAATGAAAATGTTGCTTTAGTAATGCAAACCTTTACATGTTACCCCAAGAAATCTTTTAGGCAATGTTTCGTGAGATTGGTATTAAAACACACAATATTAATAGAATATAAGTGGTAAATTAATAGAGCTTATAAGTGGAGATAATACAGAGTGAGCAACATAAAACCGAACCCGTAATTAAACCCCACCCGATACTATTTATGAAAGATACACAAGTAGCGCGACTAGTGGATGTATATGTTACTACTGATTGTTGCTGCCAGCATGAAATATAAAAGCTTGAAAGCGCGGTAAGTCAGCCCGCCGGTTCTGGATCTTCTTGTTTTAATTTGCCTGCCTCTGACTTCAGAGGGGGATAAACGGACCCGGCTCTGTCGTTCCCGGGACCCCGCCTCATCCGCCGGGACTCGGTCTTTTCTCTAATTTTTTTTTGACCCGGGGGTCGGGAGTCACCGTCCCTCCTCACTGCCACCCACCCGTGCAAGCACGGACGAACGGCAGTTCAGAAGGAGTCTGTCCTTCTCCCCCTCTTCCATCCGGGCTTCAGTCTGCTCCCCATTTTCTGTAATACTTTTCTTCCTCTTTAGGATGTCTGCAATCAGCTTCTCCATGTTTAAACATTCCCTTATACTCTTTAACATGTATGGGACAGCGGTTTCTGGTGTTATCCATCCGAGATTACAGTTTTACTTGGTCCCATCCCACCGAAGCATTCAAAGAAGGTATTGTAGGGGACGTCCTGAAGCCCGCAACATATGCAATTCTGGAAAATCCTTCTACCAAATCGGTAGAGATAGTCCCCAAATTCGCCGTGACCGGAAAGGAACTGTATGACATGATATCCAACCTCTTCATGACCCCTCTCCATTCACGGCTTCAACCTGAGTTTAAAAAATTTACTTTAAATTAAATAATAAAATTATCTATAACTTATAAATTCTGTTTGTTTAAGAGAACTAGAATAAAGAGCGGATACCAGTCGGGTAGAAAGTAAATTCTGACTAATGCTAAGTTGTATTACATTTACTTTTTTTTATTGTATTTTATAGATTTTTTTGGAAATAATTTTCACGATTCATAAGCATTGATTTCTTTTCGTTTATAATGGTTTTTATTTTTCCATAAGTTTCGAATTTATATTTACGTATTTTATTTAATTCCTTCTATACATTAATAATAATTTTTTTAATAATTAAAATTCTGATCTATTTACAGATATCAATTTTTGTAAACTATTCTTAAGCGTTTCTCAGCTGTTTTTAGTATTTTTATCATTAAGTATTTAATTACGAGTATTTATTTTTCAAGTTAAGGTTTATATTTTTTTATTATTGTTTTATAAGTTGAATAAAGCTACTATTAAGAAAATCAATTATAAATTTGCGTATCGGTTTATTAACTATCCTAAATTCAGGTATACGTATGTATAAGTTGTGTGTGATATTTGTTCAGGTTTCTAATGCGATGATCTGTTGTGTGTAACGGGCGAGCGTTACGTGTTAGTACCCGCGTTTGTGTTCATGAAAAGTTAAACTATAAAGATTACTAGAAGATATACTTTCTTCTTGATTACAGCTTGTACGTGTATAAAGTACGCGTATGTATTTTTGTTTCATGAGATTATGTTGTATTGTTTGTAATATATTCGTTTGTACACGTTATGTATTTATATTTACATAATTACGTGCAACACACTGTGGAATTTAAATTTATATACAGCAGTAATATAAGTTATTAGCTTTGTAATTAACTGCATGCACTTGCACATCCGTGTTTTACGTTTTTTAGTTCGTAATATGAAAGCGTTCGCTTTTCATAATGGCAAACTTATGTAAAATACAATTTTAAGTTGTGTATAGGCAATACTTAAAATACGTGTCGTAATTTCACTTAAATTATAATACGTAGGCCGATAGAATATAATAAAATAAATACGTAACATTACGAATATATATATTATTTATTTTATTACAGTCAATTATTTATTATTATTTTGACCTCGGACATATTTTTACAAGTACTGCATATTTTAAAAAAGAAGATGAAACGAGACGAGTGAAATCAGACACTTATCAGATATTAAACCGGAGATTAACTGATGTGCTATTGTATATATTTACATAAATTGAAAAATATATGTACACTGTAATAAAACAAACTAACAAAAATAGAATAAAAGAACAAGTTTAAATAAAAAAAATCGAAAAGGAAGGAAAATATCTTTTACGTGTATCGCATGACGTCTAAGATCAAAGGTAATGCTAGGTCTTTTTCGAGTGAAGAAAAAACATTGTAACATACTTCTTACGAAGTCTTTAGCAAAATTTTTTTAAATTTATTTATTAAAATAATTAAAATATATATAATCGCCTTTCCATGCTACCGTTAAAATGATTAATAATTGAGAAATAAAATATTAAAAAAAAGAGAATGTTATGAATCTGTTTACGCTGCCTGGCTACTCATCTGTTAATGACAACTAATTAACATTATATAGATATATACATTGTACATATATTGATTTTCAGACGCTACATTATTATAATTTCCATATTTATATATATATATATATATATATATATATATATATATATATATATATATATATAAACGAGCATATAAATATATATTAATTTATAATTAAAATAGGTAAGATTAACTTTATAAAACGATTTTACATGTTTTTTGTAACATGTTAAGCAAAAATCTTAACTTAATAAACAATTTAATAATAAACATCTCATATGCTCAGCTTTGATAAAGTACGGGAAACCTTAAATAGACTTAGAAAAAAGTTGACTTTATATGATGCTTAGAAAAATAAAATTTACTAAATGGTCTTATTTTGAAACAATTATTTTTCTGCAACGCAGTTGAATCGTATATTCATTCACTCTATTATATTTAAATATATAAATAGATTAAATATAAAGTAAGCTTTCCCTCAATTTTTTCTTTACAATTGTTAATTTAGAAAATCTTGACTTGATTTAGAAAATTCATTTCTGTTTTGGATTAAATATTAATTTTAATCTATTCTAAAACTTTGACCGATACTGGATTCAACTTTATTATTATTATTTTTTTTTAAAATGGTATTACACGAATATAGGTTATCGAAAAAGTATTGAGCCTTTGGAGGCAAAAATTGAGAATACGTTTATTTTTATTGGAAAATAACATTAAATTAACCACATTTACCATTTTTTCGATGACCTTCTACCTTTTTTCTGGCAACACCATAATTCCATTGCTATAGGACTTCTGTGGATTCTGCTCAAAATATTGTGACACGTGGTTTACACAGGCCTCTTATAAAATTAACTTTACGCCATTCTGGGGATTTTGGAGAGGCTGAAACAAATGATAAGTCTGACGGTGCCAGATCTGGGCTACACGGTGAATGCATTAAAACTTCCCAGTCAAGTTTCCTCCAATTTCTGTCGGGATGTAAGCGGTCTGGTGTTGTCGTTGCGGTATACGACACCTTTTCTGTTGACTAGTTCAGGCTGTTTCTTTTGAGTTGCTATGTGCAATCGCAGTAATTGTCGACAATACAGATCTGAGTCTACCGTTTTGCCCGTCGACAGCAACTCAAGATGCACGATGCTCTTTCAATCCGACGAAACGCACAGCCTAACTTTCCTAGGCGTCAATTTGGGCATTGCCACAGACTGTGTGGCAATGAGCTTCTCCGAGCTTCTCCTCGTTTCGACCACGACCTTTTTTGCATATTGTATCCGCTTTTCATCGATCGTGATTATCCGCTTCAGAAACGGCTCGATTTTATTACGTCTCAGTTGAGATTTGCGGATAGAAATTAGATCGAGTAAATTTTTCTGAGTCAAATCATGTGGCACTCAAACGTTGAGCTTATTTTGTAGCCAGCTTTCTCCAAAACGTTTAACACTGTTTACTGATAGATGTTTAGGTCATTGGTGATGTCATGACTGCTTGCATGCCGGTTTTCCTCTACTTTTGCCTGAATACGCTAACACTATCTTGGGAGCAAACGGCTCTATAATTTTTAGACTACCTATTATAACACATCGTTTCCATCTAAAATTTGGGTACAAAATCATTTGACGATTACATCTTGTACAACATGCATGTATGTATTGCATCGAGTACAGGCAATGTAAATAATGTATTATTTCACAACAGAAAGAGGTACGAATAATTTTTTCAGTTCACTGACTGTCTTAGACTTCCTTATCGTTGTATGTTAAGTATCTTATATAATAGAGAAATCAGCGAAAGGAAGGTTCTTTCTTTTACAGCTACAGCGGCGATATATTCTGCTATAGCTGTTTTTTGTAAAGGTGTAGGAACGCCATTTACGGGCGTCGAAGCAGTGTCGGACTCGCTAACAAGTTCTGCAAGATAGTAAAAAAGGTGTATGTATTCCTGCGCACTACCGACTAAACCTCCACCCCTGGCGACCCGCCACTCCTGGGAATAGCTGGTAAAGCATTACTTCAAAAGGGAGGGGTAAGCACCCCCCCCACACATACACACATATTCAGACAACAATGTTATATATTGTTATATATTTTTGTAAAAGTATATAGATCGGTAAAAAAAAAATCTAAAGTCTTTTTTTATTTAAGCGTTGTGTTTAAGGAAACATTTAAAAAAAATTGTTTAAAATAAATTGTGAATAATCTGCAAAAAACCTTTTATTCAAATGCTCCTAAGTCCAAAAATCTATTTTTATTCAGACGGACGTTTTTTCGTATGTATGTTGTCCTATATTTAAAAGTCTTATAACTTAGGACCTCGTGGAACGGTTTTCTTCAAATTTGGTAGACAGATACTAGCTTCGGGAGGAAAGAATGTACAAACATTTTTGAAAAGATTGGAAAAAAGGGGTGAACGTGTTTGGCCGAAATAAAATGTCAAGTTTTTACTGGGGCACTTTAGAAAAAAGTTTTCCTTACTAAACTTGGAAGTTTTATTCATCAGGATTACAAATTACTAAAAATTGTTATTTAATATTCACTCCCTACAAAAAATAACTTTTTATATTTTTATTTTTCTAGTTTTATCTTGCTTCAGAAAAGGCATTAACTGGAATTTTTTGCATCTATATTTTCTACATAAATAGGCCTTCAAACTATTATAAAACTTATTTGCTCATCTCGCTCCAATGGTCTATGGTAACAAAAAAATATTAGTTTTTAATTAAAAGTCTTTTTTAAATTTAAATAAATCTCGTAAGTTACCCATTGTATTTAAAATTTAAAAATATTAATCTTTTGATAGCCCTTATTTCTTAAAAAAAAAAAGTTAACCAACAATTTTCACCTGCTCCTAGAAAATTACAAATTTGTTTAGAATTAAGTTTATATATATATTTTAATTATTGTTTTTCAATGAAAAGGAATTATTTAATCTTAAATATACAAATAGAGCTTAAACTAGATTGCATAACTTGACCGGCGTAACCGGGAAAGTTACGCAGTTCATTGCCAGGTGTTTTGAAATTATACTTCTTTTGGCGTGTTAGGAGAAACTGATCAGAGTGTATTTTCAGGAAGTTACGGAAGTTGCACGCGCCAATATAACACACCATGAAGATTTGTGCAGGCCCAAGTGGATCAGTTTGCACGCACATGCGTGTAGTGTCTAATTCAGTTAGTCGTTCAATGCAATTAAGTGTTATAAACATAATAGATATTAAGTCGTAATAAATATATATTTATATATACGGATTTCAGAAGACGGGTGCTTTAAACTGTGAATATTGTTGTTCATATTCATAAAAATTTATTTATATGGCAGCGTATATATATATATATATATATATCAAGATTTGAGTTTATTTTTATGTGAGTTTTATTTTTTATGAGTAAAATTATATTTTTAATGACACAGAAAATTGCGCACATCAGATAAATTCTTGATTTTGCATAAATAATTTCAAATATATCAAAGACAAAAGTTTTGATAATACACTGTTATAAAATAAAACTATTTGTAACATATTTTTCATATCATAAGCCCGCTGATAACCCTCTTATGCTTGCTTATTCAATCGTCAGGTGAAGAATTAATGGAACTGAACTAATCGAAATATATTCGATGATCATTGTTTTATATGACAACGAATAGTTCAATACTTTTTAAACTGTATAAATTAAATATTATGTAATTTATTTTAAGAGCTATTTATTCAAACTTTTATTCATGGTATTTAATGTCATATATCGATCGTTTGACTCTGTTCAAATTTGTTTGAAAACGTAAAAAAATTCTTTATTTATTCACGCCAAAGAAGTATAACTTGTTACGTGCGTTCATAAATACATACGAGGTTTTTTTTTGTTGTTACAGGATTGGTGTTCGTTAGTCTCTGTTAACCAGGTAAGAATGTTATTTATATTGCAAAATATGATTCTGCATTACGGCGGTCTATTATGCATCAATACACTGAATTGATGCATTGATGCACTGAATTGATTTCCGGAGGTAACGGAAAACTACTCCTTGATTTCTTACTTACTTTTGTAAGCGTAGAATTATATTTTTGTTACATTCTTGGTAATTTTCATGCTATTTCCAGATTGACTTTGAGATTCATGTCAAGTCGTCTACAACAATTATGGTTTTAACCACTAAAAAATGGTTTTTCTTCTTCTTTGAGTGATAAATTTTAGTCACCTTTTAGTTTCCATGTACCATGTTATATAATAAATCGACCGAAGGTTTTTTTAGTGATCCAATTACCCAAATCACATCCATTATGAGTTATTTGAATAATTGGAACTTTATTGTTATCAGAGATCAATCCGTTTAATTAACTTTTTAATTACTTGTGTATCTTTCAATTATTTTCCCCATTCTATTTATTAAGTTATAGCTAATAAAAATTGTCATTATAAAAAAGAACGAAAATAATTAAATAATCTTTCGATGGCGTTGGATTAATATTTTTCATAGTATCTTTCTGTTATTAAGTTTTATTATACTTATCGCTTTAATTAAAGTTCATAGAACGACTGATTGCTTTAGAAATAAAACCAGATTTAATTTTTAAACTTCTCATTTTTCTAAGATATTTCTTTTTTTTTGTATAATTTTCAGTTACATATAACTTTTATATTACAGTATTAACTGTTTTTTTTTTCATTCTCGATAGCTGTCTTTATGTTGGTCTCGAGTAGGTTATTCATAAGTAGGCCTACTATTCTACTACTTTGTTATCCTGTTATTATTATCTTCATTTAATTTTTTATATAAAAATATTTATTTTTTGAGAGTTAAAGAGAGAATTAAGAAGAATGGTTCACTATTTCTTTTTTTTTACTTTCTTGGACGAAGTAAAGGAAATATTGTGATCGCGAAAAAATGTCGATTTTCTGCGGAAATATCCATTTTGACCATCTCTGAATTTATTTCGGCTAGTTTCGGCGGAACGTCTCTACGTACGTAAGTATGTATGGTCGCATATCTCAAAAACGGTTAGCCATAGGATGTTGAAATTTTTGGTTTAGGACTGATGTAAAACTAGCTGTGCACCTTTTTTTTTTTGATTGCAATCGACAGGACCAAAAGTGTCCAAAAAACCCCAAAATCAGAAAAAATTGGATTTTGAACTTGTTAATTGCAGTAATAAGTCCTCATTGAGAGCTTTTCAACGATGTAACATACGTGGTTCTTAGTATCATTGATTCCAGAGTTATAGACAATTAAAATTTTAATTAATGAAATATTTGGATCTTCAAGGTGAAGGCACATTCGAATTCGACTTCATTTCCTTTTTTTTTTAATTTTGGCTTTGATATGACTGATGAAAATTTGTTGAGTTTCGTTAATTAGCATCATCTATATTTTGACTGGTAAATAGTACTTTTGTTATTAATTAGAAACTAATAAGTTCTGATCAGAATTATTTGATGTTCGATTGGTCAGAATAATATCTTAATTCTATTAACCAGACGTTGTGCAACTCACTAAGATAATTGAGACAAGTAATTGAATAAACTTTACAGGAGATTTTGATTTGATTTTTGAAAAAGTTTTTTAATTTTCATTGGTTTGAAAAATACTGTAGTGTGAACGGTCAAGATTTGATGAGGTCTGATTAATGCCTCCAACAAATCTTGACCAATATTTCGTTCTTATTTCTTTTAAAGAAAAACGAAAAGTAGCCTGTTTGAAGGAAATTATGACATTCTGGTTTTTTTAATTTTCATGGTCATTGTTCCTGTAATTTTTAGGTTTTGTTTCATTTGTTATATTTTTCATAACTTATTAATAAAAATGATTGAAACTGGATTTTATTTGAGACTACCAAGTATGTAGTATATTTAAGTGATCTTGGCAGCTCTAGTATTAGTGCATTCCACCAAATTATTTTAGCAATCTATTCTAATTTGTTGGGCTACAATTTATATTTTATTTCTTACGTATATATAAAAACACGATAGCTCATATTTATTATCCATTAAAAATTAAAGGTAATAAAATAAGTTCTGTTATATTATTTATAGACAAGAATAGATTGTTTCATTACGTAAATAATTAAAATTTTATTGTAATAATTAAAACCATCTAGTAATTAAGCTAATACATAAGTTATGTTAAAGTTTAATTCATGAACTTCAACTAATTTTGTTATATTTTTTACTTCTTATTTTCCTAATGAATAATTCTAGAATTGGTCTCTATAATAAAGGAAGGTATAATGGTCATGTCAAAAATTGGTTTTTGGATTTTTTCCAAATATTTAGGTTTTGGAGTCAACAGTTTATCTAGACAAAAAACATGTAGGTACATACGTGTTTTGCACTACTTTTGGCCTTAAATCTCAAGGTTGACCTTGATTTTCATTAAATTTGGCGTAAATATTTCTATATATGAGGCATTGATTTTTTTCAAAATTCGTTAAGGGAATGGGGATATAGCAAAAAGAATTGAATTATGATTTTCAGTGGTATTTTAGAGAAAACTTTATTAAATACAAAAATAAATAAATAAATCCCAAAACAGGTTTTTCAACACACCAATCCCCACCTCATAAATATTAAAATGTATGTTTTATAGACTTTTGGAACAAAAGTATGGTATTACTTTCGGTCGCATGGTGGGATTTAAATTTTCTTTGAGGTAGTACGAAAATACCACTCACATAACATCGGGTTTACTTATCTAAATAAATCTTTATATATATATTAATTGTGTGCGTGTGTATGAAAGTGAACTCCTCCTAAACGGCTAGACCGAATTTGATGAAAATTTGTCTGTGTGTTCAAGGGGATTCGAGAATGATTTAGATTCACAATTTGGTCCACTGGAAAATGCTTTTTTAATTAATTTTTTATTTATAAGTAGTTGTTGATTTTGGAATGTTTTACATTTGATCCGGCAGACTGCACTACCATCGCAGTATCGAATATTCAATAATATTCTATTTTAATTTTAGTTTGTCCCGACAGTTGGTGCTGCGATCAAATTGAGAAAAATATTTCGTAATTTTGTGTTATTATTATGTTACAAAAAATCGCGAGAAAACAGTTTTTTAATAATTAAGAGGCTAATAAATCAGATGGAAATGTAAACAAAGAAAAACCAATCAGATCAATGCAAGATGACCGCTGTCAAACACAACGACCAATCACAAAGAGCCCGTATGGCCATTGCTAATGTAAACAAAATCACAACTGATTAAGTAACAAGTAGGCAGTACTGCGATCGCGTTTAGAATTGTGCGCGTATTGAGAAATATTATATTATTATTATTTATTGAAATAACGTTTTAAAGTGTAATTAAAAAATATACATTGTGAAATTTGTAAGGTACAGTATTGAAGTGAAAATGTTTTTTTAATTTATTTATGTGTTGTTGATCTTGGGATGGTTAAGGTTCACAATTGGGTCCGGTAGGCAGAGCTGCGATCGCGTTTTAGAAGTTTTTTTTTTTTAATTTTTGGTTTATCAGTCAAACCCGGTAGTTGGTGCTGCGATTGGATTTTAGGAATTTTTTTTATTTTGTTGCTTTTTCGTATATCAGTTACTTGCGTCGTAGCATAGTGTTGTTCTTTCGTTAAAATTCGTATTTAGAGGTAAAATCGAGTTAAAATTCGTAATCCGATAGGTAGTGCTGTTCTGACAATTGGATTTATTTACATTCTGAATTTTATAAAGTTAAAGGTGAAATTTTATAAGGTTCCGTAATGTTTTGTAAGTTTCTTAATGTTCAGTAGTAATTGTAATGATTTTGCAGCCACAACACTTTTCGTTAAAAAATTATTTTCCACCGAATACTGTGATAAGAGAGTGGTGTGAATTAAATCCGATAGGTAGTGCTGTTGTTTTGCCATTTGTGTTTATTTACATTCTGACTTTTATATAGTGAATGGTAAATTTTGTTAAATTGCTAATGTTCAGTTTTTTCAGGTTTTTTGAAACTTTCAATTGTTGTCATTTAATCTGTATGTATACTCAGATCTAGCAATAGCGAAGCATTGCCGAGTCTGCTAGAATTGCGCGCTTATTGAGAATATTATATTATATTATTATTTATTGAAATAACGTTTTAAAGTTTAATTAAAAAATGTACATTGTGCAAATTTGTAAGGTGCAGTATTGAAGTGAGTATTTTACATGATTTTTCATGAATTTTAATGATGTATACACGTGCATTCAATAACAATCAACTTAACCTACAAATTTAAATTGTCAGTTCTCATTTGATTCTATGCAACGTATGAAGTATTGAACGGCTCATTGAAAATAAAAATTTAAGTTTGTAAAATAAATTATAACATTTATAAAATTAAAATATAAGTTACTTATAATATAGTTTAAAGTACGTTTAAAAAATTTAATTTATAATGTTTTAGCTGATTAATTTTATAAAAAGTTTTCTAAAATTATTTTTAATTTACAATTATCTAAAATTTGGTAAAATAGATGTTAAAATAAAGAATGAGAAAAATTTCTACTAAAACTTTAACTACGTTGCTTTTTTACAGTGCTTTAATTTTTTTATTAATTGATTAATTAAGCTGTTACATGGTTATGAAACATCAAAATTATTAAATTTAAAAAAAAATATGCAAGAGGTACTTTTTTAGAATGATGTTAAGTGAAAATTAGTAGTAACGTGGATGAAAATTTATTAATTACACTAATTATTAATTTTACGACGTTTCGATTTTTTAATTCAATTTTCATCGGACATCTCAATATTTAGTGAAAATAAATATTAACCATACTACACATAATTAATCGATAAACCCATTACAATAATACAACAATGACAAACTGTTAATATCATACTAATAGTCATTTTAATGAAATATAGAACACATTCCTACTAATTTTAACTTAATTAGGTTACTTATATTTATGTGTGTGCATTTATTACAGAATAATGCCGCGTCAAGACAACGTCTGTCAGGTCCGCTAGTATATGTATAAATATTAACATAAATATATATATGCATGTATATATATATATGTATGTATATATATATATGTATGTATGTATATATATATATATATACATATATGTGTGTGTGTGTGTTTAAAATTTTGTGGCTTAAAATTCTTCAAAACTGCTTGATCAATTTGAATGAAGTTTAGGTATGCAGTAGTGTATCTGCAATTGTTAATGTGAACATTTAATAAAGATTAGTCGAGTCGTTCTTGAGTTACGCTCAATTTAAGGTATAAAAAATTTGAGCGGGGCAAGTTAATTCTTATCCAAAACTGCGCAAGAATTTTCTTTTGTTGCTCAGTCTCCCTTAGGTTTAAATATTTTTCAAAATTATTTGAAATTTTGTACTTCATACAAGCTACAAAGAAATAAATACAACTTTTTTAAAATTATATTTTATTATATGTTAAAAAAATTCTAATGTTTATAATTTTTATTATATTTTGTATTTTATTTTAATAAAAAATATTTTACTTTATAAATTTTTATTTATTTATTGGTCGTAAATATAAGTAAGCGACAAATTTTCAACCTAGACTTCATGACTATCTAAATTTCATGATACTTATAAATTTTTAAAAGTTAGCAGTAGGCGTATTAAATGATAAAAATATTTTATTTTAAGCCTTTAATTTCATATTACACCAGACAAAAAAAAATTTTAATAAAGTAAAATTTGCAAAGTAATAAAAAATACTTAAGCGTTTTTTAAGTTAACATTTTTTATATTATATTTAACATAATATATCTTATTACAAGTAACAAAATGAAAAAAATTTGGTTACCAAAAAAGTTTTCTAATTGCTTTAGTACGTTTTTGTTATTGTTTTATAAAAAGTTGAAATTATTCTGTTATACAAATAAAAGTCAGACCCTTAATATTGGAAATGCAAAAACTCTGCAAGGTATTGTATGACTTGACCGACGTAGCCGGGATTTTTATACTGGAATAGTAAAACGAAGTATGATATTTGAAACGATTACATAAATAAAAGAGGTGAAGCCGACTAACGTAACAAGACATCATAATTTCAACTGAGTAGACGGAGTATTAATGTTTCAAACGTTGTAATAATCGCCAAAACCAAATGAAATTTGATGAACATACGTTTCAATTTTTTAATTTATCTAAATATTTTTATTTTGTTGAAATTATACAATTCGGTAATTGATATAAAAACACGGTTGCCCAACAAAAAATCCCTTTCGGCATGCCGGATGGCGGAGGTAAATTTCACCGCTGCCAAATAGAGTATGAAAAAGATTTTCACCTTAAAATTAAGAAAAACTTCAAATTTACTACGACAATGGTTGCATATAAAAAAAGGTTGCACATGTTTTCGTATGACAAGCCCCTCTTCTTAAAATTCTGGCAAAATTTTGATCATCCCTTGCCGTAAGGTTTGGCCATATTAAAATTTGTTTTAGAAAAACGTTTTAGGTAATGTTTAGAGGACTAACCACTTTAAATCGATTCTCTACTGTGCCGATTAAGGGAAGTATGATTTTGTTGTCTTCGAAACCCCATTTTTTCCACCCCCTGGGCCAATGGTTGGTGATATCAAAAAACTTTACTTATATAAGTTTTAGGCCCGTATCTATAAAATAGTAAGGACTCTAAATGAATTCAATATTTTAATTAATAAGAAAGTTATAGCGATATTTTTTTTGTTGAAAAAAGCCCCCCTCCCATTTCCATTCCCATAATCCCATTTTGGCTGTTAACGAACTCGTTCGAGATTTTCAGACGAATTATTTGCAAGAATCAATTTGAAAGTGATTAGCTTTTATATATATATATATATATATATATATATAGTCGAATCATTGTACCCATTACAATAGGTAGCTTTCTTATGAAATTTATCTAAAACTTTAGATTGTCCAAAAATATAATGAAATAAATTATTTTGTAATTTGGGGGGGTTTTACCCATTTTCAACCCCTTAAAATTGTATAATCCATTCGGTTTGAAAAATAGATATTTTACGTACAAATGAAAACAATAATTTATTTTTAATTATTAAAGTTCTTTTACTGATTTTTAATAAAAGTCCATTTAAAACCATGACCTCGTTTATATGAGTAAACATCGGAACTATAATTATCAAATATCATCTCATTATTTTCAAGTCATTTAAATACAAAGTGATGTGTTGATATTAGTGTATCTATCCTAATCGTATTGTATTGCAATATAATATTAAATTTAAAACTTGTTTTCATATTAGAATTTATTATAAACGTGTCATTACTCGTGAATTATTCGTTTTTTTATAAATGTTGTATCATAGATAGGCATTTTTTTAAAAATTATTACGTTATATTAAATAAAATGTATTATCTCTTTAATTTTTAAATAGATTTAATTTTTTAAATAGAATTTAATTTTTAAACAGCAATTGTAATAATATTTTGTATTTCTTTAGACCGGAACACTAGTTTATAATTCTATTTTGTAATATGTTGAAATTACAATATAAACAACAAATACACACACACATATATATATATATATATATATATATATATATATGTACATATATACCTTTTGCTTCAGGGTCATTATTTTCTTTTTCTGCTTAGCCTCCAGAATTACCGTAAGGTATTACTTCAGAGGATGATATGTATGAATGTAAATGAAGTGTAGTCTTGTGTGGTTAATTGAAACCCAACCACTAAAGAACACTGTTATCCACTATCTAGTATTCAAATCCGTAAAAAAGTTATTCTTTCCTTTGCTAGGATTAGAACCTTAGAACTCACGACTTCGAAATCACTGATTTGCGATGACGAGTTAACCACTAGACCAACCCGTTGGGTTTACCAATTAAGCCTGCTACTTTTCAAGATCTGCGGAATCGAACTATAATTAACAGTTATTTATAAATATTGATTTCTACATTCTTGTACGAAATAAAGGAAGTAAACAATCGCGAAAAATTTCGGTTTTCAGATTTCAACGGAAATTTCCATTTGACCATCCCTGAATTCATTTTGACTATTTTCGGGGTGACGTCTGTAAGTACATTTGTGCGTATATATCTCGCATAACTCAAAAACGATTAGGCGTAGAATGTTGAAATTTTGGATTTAGGATTGTTGTAACATCTAATTGTGCACCTCCTCTTTTGATTGCAATCGAGTTGACCAAAAATGTTCAAAAAAGCCCAAAATCCAATTTTTGGAGTTTTTCTTAACTGCAGTAACAAGCCCTCGTTGAAAGCTTTTTAGCGAAATATCATAAGTGGTATTTATTTTCATTGGTTCAAGAGTTATAACCAAATAAAATTTTAATTAATGAAATATTTGGTTCTTACCTTAATAGACACAGTATTGAGTCGGTTTAAGGTGGTCGTTAGTCCTCTAAATATTACCTAAAACCTTTTTCTGAAACAATTTTTTGTTATGACCAACCAGTACAGCAAGGGATGATCAAAATGTTGCTGAAAATGGAAGAAGATGGGGCGTATCATACGCTAAACAGGTGAAACTTTTTTCACACGCAATCATTGTCGTATTGAGTAAATTTGAAGTTTTTCTTAAGTTTAAGGTGGAAATCTTTTTCATCCCCTACTTAGCACCGGTGAAATCTACCTCCGCTTTCTGGCGTGCCGAAAAGGATTTTTTTAATTTTAGCTGTTACCGATTGCTAAATGAAAAAGAAGGGACCATTGATTCTGTTGTTCATCAAACCGCACCACATATTCACTTTAGAGGAATCCTTATTTTTTTTCCTGGTAAAGTACGGATATTCTGAACCCATATTCTCTAATATGCCTTTTTACTTCGTCTGAAAAACACATACGCTACAGGTACTCACTGTCATTATCAATCCGTTGCAAAATCTCGGTCGCTAAGGCAGCACGACGAGGGCCTGCATCTGGCTTTAGATGTTGCAATATCTGAACTTTATAGTCGTGCAATCTTAGTTTCTTGTGTAAAATTTCGTGCACTGTTGACTGGGGAATCCTTAGTTCACGAGATACGGGTAAATTTAGAAGTGCTATTTAGAAATGCTTGGTGCACAACCTCAACCTTTTCTTCACTAACGGATGGCCGTCCTGTTTGCGAAAGGTCAACTCCACTTCCATTCTCCTTAAACTTTGCATTCCACGCAACGATACTTGTGCTATCAGGTGTAGGTCGTCCGTATTTCCTTCTAAAATTTCGCTGCACAGTAATCGGTGATTTCAAATCGTGTTACCACAGTACACATTGCGTTTTCTCCTGGATTGACGCCATTTTACAAAAAAATGATCACAATTCCTTCTACTCTGCCTCTACCTTCTTTCTTTTTCCTGTTTAGCCGCCGGGAATTACCGTTCAGGTATTACTTCAGAGGATGAAATATATAAGTGTAAATGAAGTGAAGTCTTGTACAGTCTCAGTTCGACCATCCCTTTGATGTGTGGTCTCAAAAATATATATTACAGAAAAAATTAAAATAATAAAAAAAATAATAATTAATCTTCAACGAACTTTAAATGATAAAAGAAATTAATCCAAAAAAAAAAACAAAAAAAAGAAGCTTATCCACCGATTAACAGGAAATATAATTGCAGGGCACCTACTAATAACACTTCTAGGGAACACATAGTCAATTAACCTATTAATAATTACACTACCACTTCAAATAATCTTAACGGTATTTGAACTAGCAATCTCAATTATTCAAGCATACGTATTTGCTACAAAATCTTTAGAGTTGTACAATTGAAAACCGACCACTAAAGAACACCAGTATCCACCATCTAGTATTCAAATCCGTAAAAAAGTAACTGCCTTTACTAGGACTTGAACGCTGGAACTCTCGACTTCCAAATCGGCTGATTTGGGAAGACGCGTTCACCACTAGACGAATCCGGTGGGTTGCGTCTACCTGCATAAAATAAATATTAAAAAAAACTTGTTAATTTTTTCTTTCTTTTTCCACAAACCGCGCACAGCTGTAACTGCAATAATTTTTTTTTGTAATAAATTGTTGTAATCATGGAAAAACTTTATAGACACCCTATATATAATATATAGTCTATGACACTCCCTACAAAGTAAGGATTCCAGTGCGGGGTGAAACATCAAATCGATTCAGCCGTTGGGCTGCTGCGGTAGAACAAACATACTTGTACAAATATAACTAAATACATACACACATTGGGCAGTCGCGTAAAAGGGGAGTATTTTACTAATTTTTTTCTGAAAAAGACAAAGGATTCGTTTCTTGGTCTTTAAACGAGTTATTAACAAAATAATAGGAAACAGAAGCAGGACATATATGTGGCATAAATTTTTGATATATATATATATATATATTTATTTTGTTTATAAATATTACAAAACTATGATAGCTGAAGGTCAGTTTTCCCCGTTTGCTTTTGTTGCACTACAAATAAATTAGTTATTATCTATGCTGTTTGATGTAAATTTTTTTTTACACTTCTTTATTCAGTTTGTTTCGTCCTGTTATTAGGAAATAAATGTAAATGCTGTAGATATACATAGCCAACGATAAACGAAATCATGTAGTGACAAAATTTCTAGTTTTAAAAAACGAACTATTTTATTGTTAGTTTAGATATTATATCTTTGTCTGTCTGAGTGTTCGTGGCGCGCTCGTGTGCGTGGCTCACTTATTTTAAATAAAACTAAATATTGTTTGATTAAACAGCTAATCGTTTTAACAGATAGACAGTTGCTTGTTTTAAAATTAAGACCGTACATATCCATGGTTTTTAACTCTTATATTTCCAACGTAAATTTAATAAAGATACGTAGCATAGATCTATATTTAATCTAACAGAATTTACACAATAATTTTAACGTGTAGCGTATTATGATATTAACATTTCATTTTTTTCTTTCCGAAGTACAAGTTAAAAAAAGTAATTTTTTATTAATATGAGTCGATATTTAATTGTGAATTGTACTTATCAGGTTTTAAAAATAATAAAATCATAATAACAAATTTTCAGTCTATTTAACATCAGGTTAATGTTCTATTTTATTTTCTTTACTTTAGTGGTGACGTTGTATATATTTACTAGGACAGTAAATACTGAATGATTGATGTCATACCAATATTACTTGTCCCACGATGTTCTCGCTTCGTCATTTAGCTGTCTGAGTTCTTCTGAGTTAAAGGATATATATTTTTTCTGCATTTTTGATGGATTTAGTTTTCCTCTATCTCTCTAGAGAATAAAAAATAAGAAACATTTTTAGTTTGTCGATCAAAATAAAGAAGAAGAGAAGCGAGTCAAGAACTTCGTAGGTATACGTTTGAGAATTGAAAAAAAAAAAACATGAAAGAAAAAAAGAAGACATCCTGCATATTTCAATTATCATCATCATTATAAGTTTAGAATTTGTTTTCTATCATTTTAATTTCGATATCATAATGATATATTTATATTAATTTTATCCTAACGATACCAACTATATTTAATGCAGTATACTCATCACATTCGGAATAGGATCCTTCTGCAAAATCTTTAGAGTTTTAAAAATTGTTTTTAGCGAGATGAGACTTGCCAAACTCAATGGAAGAAGGTCAGGAATACAATGCAACAGACCCTAAATTTACAAATTTTTATCTCCATTGATTATCATTTTACATGTAAGCTTGATTTATGCTAAAAACTTGGGGGTTTTCCGCTAGAAAAAATTATGGCACTCCAAACAGTGGGGTCAAGTTGATTTGGGAAAACAGTATGTTATCTGATTTTCTGTAAAAAAAAATTTATTATTAGTAAATTTGACAACTTTGGAAGTTTGAATACTAAAAATTGATTTGATTAGATAATTAATTATAAAATCTTTTTTATTATACCTTAATTTGTTAATTGATGAGTGAATTAACGATAAATCAGTCATAGCAGATCTTTACAAAAGTATTTTAAGAAGATAAAAAATGGTTATTACAAAAGATACGTCGATTATTGTAGTAAATTTGTAGTTTATTTGAAAATTAAACGTGATTTTTCTTTTTTACTTACAAGAAAAACTATACTTGAAATACTAAAGTATAAATTTAATTTATACTTCAGTGGTATAATTAATTACTCATTTAAATTGTTACAGAACAGCTTCGACGGCAGATGGTACCTTAAAAGTTTATGGTAGCCCTGAAAAGGACTGATTGAGTTTTCTGAAGTGATGACCCTGAAAAGGGTCGTTTGTGGGTTTTTTCGTTGAAGCCCTGAGAAGGGCTTTTGATTCCGGAAGCCAGTCTTCGGCTGGATGTCGGCTCGGCTGTAGTCGGGGAGTTGCGACTCGTCCGTTGGAATTGGATCGAGCTCCCCTCAGCGACAGGTGGATCGCCACTACAGCGTGGTAGTGGGGGCCCCCCAGAACTCCCCAGTGTCTGGTCGGCGGTGCCAATCGTCTTCCGCCAGCGCGGCCGAAGCGGTTCTCTCCGAATGGTGCTCGTCTGGCTCCGTCTTCACTGCTAGGTCTCGCGGCGCTAGCGGGCTTCGTGCCAGACCTGCCAGGACGTTTGAAGCCCAGCTGGGACAGCAGGGTAGCATCCACGCCCAACGGCTCTCTTGGTGGGCCAGGCCTTCTATTTTGGCGGGGATTTTGGCATTCGCCGGGAGGTCCCACGTCTCCCAGGGAACTTCTTCTGCTTCTTATAATGGTGGAGGTCGACGACGGAATACTTTCGCTGTGCTGCTGCTGCTGGTCTTATATAAGCGCTTGCGGGTGGTGGGGCAGTAGCTCCGCTGTAGTGGGAGAATTGCGCGGTTAGCTAGTTTGAAGGGGAGGAACGTGCGTACAGACGCGTAGTGAACTGCAAGTACCCCGACAACTACCGGCTAGCCAGTAGTAAGCACAGTATATGACAACAAACAATATAAAGGCCCGTCAATGAAGCGAGAAAATTTAAAAGTTTGGTTATACATTTGACGTTTGGGTGAGGACGCTGAACTTTTTGAAATTTATTCAGTTATTATGTCATTTAGTACCGTTTAAAAAAAAAAAAAAAAAAAAACATGGAAGAGTGGTCAGATGTACTTCGTGCTTTCCGTTTTAAACAGTTTTATAAAAATGGTGACTCCGCGATAGCTATACGAAGGTTATTTCAATAGTCTGCAGTCTGCATCATAGGTGGGTACAGTTTGTTTATGCAATTAATTTATAGGTCATAAAGTTTGAGGAAACTGGGTCGATTATTAAATTTAAAATATAAAGTAGTAGGAAAACGTGTTTGAACGCCTAATAACATTGATAGAGTTCAATCTGTCAACACGCATTCCAGAACGGCCGCAATTAAACGTGTTTTTAGCATTGAATATCAGTGAACCATCGATCTGTCGGAACTTAAATAAAGTTTTAAATTTTCTCTCTTGTAAGACTGAAATCTTTCAGGAATTTAAAGAACCCAATTTGGTTGCTCGCATGTATTTATGTCAAGAAATTCATCATATCCACCACCTTTATACGTCAGATAAAACTCATCTTCAACTGAAAGGCTTCGTAGATAAGTAGATTAGTCGTTATTGGAGCGCAGAAAATCGGCCTCAATTACATGGTGAATAGTTGCATAGTACGAAGGCTACAGCGTGATGTGCACGTTCATCTGGCATTATTGGATCGTTCTTTTTTCAAGACGATCGAAGAAAAGCTATTACCGCTGCAGCGTGTGACAAAAGCATGGTTACAGCACTTTTGAGGCCATCCCAACCTCATAGGGGGAAGCACCCACCTTGTGACGTTACCGGTCTCCACACCACCCCCTCCGTTCCAAGCCCCGGGGGGCTTTACCGGAGGTCGTCTTTAGACCCTCTAACTGATTACATCTCACAGTCATCAGCCAGGATCGGTCGGGATGTCACCGATATATCTTTTGAGGCCAGCCAGCACATGCAAATCCCTCCGGAAAGGGGAGAGCGCAATGCTTCTTCCAAACACTAGGGCCACCGGAAGGCGTATTCCTGTTAAACCGAAAGGCGCTAGCACCGAAAGGACTTCAGGGGACGGACTGAAGTGGAATCACACCGGGATTACGAAGCTCATTTCCGCCTAGTCTCCCACGATCAGCTCGGTCAATTATTCCTCACTGGTCTAAAGGACGGAAACGCAAATAACAACTCCGTCCACAAATAAAAACAATATATATATATATAATGCTACCACTAAAATAATAAAGACCCGCCCGATAAACGAAAGACACAGCAGCAAGGCACATTCGTCCAAGATCTGGAATTAGTAGGGAGAAAATAAACTCCCGCTATTCTTACCTTCCGTTCCGTTCCGTTCCAGTTTTGAGGCAAGTATTAGTTCGATTTCTACAAATTACGTGGTTCCAGTAAGAGGGTGCTACAACTCACACTGCTTGTGAATCTACGAATATTACTGTTTCAAGAGAACTCTTTCCGAGCCGCATCAGATATCCAAAAATGGGAAAATTGTTTGACTAGCTATATCTCCTGATTTACCCGCAAGCGAATTTTTTCTTTTGAGGAGCAAGATGTATGTCGAGCTACCACAAACTAAAATTAGAGATTCAAGATATTGCTCCCACTATACCATTCATGTTACGGAAAGTAAGGGAGAATTTTTGATTAAAAGACTACAAGAGTGAGTAGATCGTAATTTTGCACATCTGTCAAACGTTATTTCTAAAAAAAATATATGGCGTATCACACTTAACGGAAAACTAATTATTGAGTGTTTCTCACACTTAACAGAAATTAAAAACATTCATTTTAAAATAAAAACATATTTAAATACAGGAGTTTTAAATTTTTCAGCTTCAGTGACCTTTTACTACGTAGCATATTTTTAAAAGATGTTCTTTGAAAGTTACAAATAATTTATACTACTGCGACGTGTAGTGTTGCCATATCTTTGATTTCTCAAACGAAGTAACGTGAAATTCCTCTTTCGTAATGGATAATAAAATGGTATTTTGAGTAGTGAAAACTGTAGTAGTTAAATGCTCATGCTGGTTACCTTATTATAACCTTTTTGTTATAATATAGTAAACTATTGAAGGAACCTTTCAGATATCATTTTCAGAAACGGAACCTGAAAATGTTCAATTTTGATTCATTATTTTCATCTCTCTAAGCTGCCTTAAAATGCACAATGGACAATTCTGATTTGCGATTGAGAGAAAGGTTCAGTAGAACGAATTTAGAACCTATATCCCTTTCGAAAACATGTTTCAGTTGTTCAGATTATGTTGAATTTTAGTTTTGTGTATCAAATATATTTTTCGAAAAATTACCGTAACAAATTAAATCGTATTAAAAAAGATTATTTTCTTGCTTAGCTAGATCAATTCCAGGTTGTTTTAATATTTGAGCTTTTTTATAATAGATTCTATTAATTTTTGTTTTAAATATAATCTTATTTTACATAATTTTTTATGGTATTTGTTATAATTGCGAAACATATAAATCATTTGAGATTCAGGTGAAACTGAATTATTTTTTCTGAGAATAATGATGTAAATAATGCATTTGCTCTCCTTATGATGAAAAAAATTAAGATTTTGGTTGTTGGTTTGAATATTATGATTTTCTCTTTGGTGAGTTCATTTCAAAGTGTATACGGCTTAGTAAAGACACCTCTTTACCCTTTATTTTACTAAGTTCACCTGGCATAGGATGATTTTTATTCTTGAAAAAAGTATTTTGTTTACGGAAAAATATCTTTAATGACAAGTTACCGATAATCCGATTACGGTACACAATATACCGTAATATACATTACGGTATTGTAATATTCACAATAATGTAATGTCCAGCGAGGTTATGTTATATATCAAAATTATATTTATGTTTTTAAAATATTTTTTGTTTTTTTGTCTTCAGTCATTTGACTGGTTTGATGCAGCTCTCCAAGATTCCCTATCTAGTGCTAGTCGTTTCATTTCAGTATACCCTCTACATACTACATCCCTAACAATTTGTTTTACATATTCCAAACGTGGCCTGCCTACACAATTTTTTCCTTCTACCTGTCCTTCCAATATTAAAGCGACTATTCCAGGACGCCTTAGTATGTGGCCTATAAGTCTGTCTCTTCTTTTAACTATATTTTTCCAAATGCTTCTTTCTTCATCTATTTGTCGCAATACCTCTTCATTTGTCACTTTATCCACCCATCTGATTTTTAACATTCTCCTATAGCACCGCATTTCAAAAGCTTCTAATCTTTCCTTCTCAGATATTGCGATTGTCCAAGTTTCACTTCCATATAAAGCGACACTCCAGACATACACTTTCAAAACTCTTTTCCTGACTTTTAAATTAAGTTTTGATGTAAACAAATTATATTTCTTACTGAAGGCTCGTTTAGCTTGTGCTATTCGGCATTTTATATCGCTCCTGCTTCGTCCATCTTTAGTAATTCTACTTCCCAAATAACAAAATTCTTCTACCTCCATAATCTTTTTTCCTCCTATTTTCACATTCAGCGGTCCATCTTTGTTATTTCTACTAGATTTCATTACTTTTGTTTTGTTCTTGTTTAATTTCATGCGATAGTTCTTGCGTAGGACTTCATCTATGCCGTTCATTGTTTCTTCTAAATCCTTTTTACTCTCGGCTAGAATTATTAAATCATCAGCAAATCGTAGCATCTTTATCTTTTCACCTTGTACTGTTACTCCGAATCTAAATTGTTCTTTAACATCATTAACCGATAGTTCCATGTAAAGATTAAAAAGTAACGGAGATAGGGAACATCCTTGTCGGACTCCCTTTCTTAAAATATTTTATACGATGTATTTTTTAACTTTACTGTTGTATAAGGTAGATTGTGATTTTTCTTCAATAATATTACATTTTTCTCTTTCGTAGTGATAATATGGCGTTTTGAATTGTTGATAATTTTTAAACTAGGGCAGATTTCTTTTCATATTTTTTTTGTGATTGATTAAAAAAAAATTAGGATCTTAAAATAAAGTAAAGAAAAACATTAATAATGTTTTTTATTACGTTTGAACCAATCATGAAATAGTTTTGAGTGGTTGAAAGGACTGATACGTTAGTGTAATTAATGATGTAATTAAAATATAAAATGTAAACATTATTACAAATCTTCGATTGTTGCTCACATATATTATATTATTACTGTAAATCGGGGATGATAATATTATTATTTACATAGTGTGAAATGAATGTGTTGATGCAGGAAACAATATGCAGTCTAACATTCAATATAGTGCTACGTAATCGTTGTAGTGTGTGGACAGCGTCATTAATGATCATGTGAGGTAGTTGAAGCCGCGTCTAGAGCCGGAGGCAGTTAAGGCGGAACTTACCACCCCCAACGCATTAACTATGGGGACGACTGCCCCCCCACGGCAATATATTTAACACGGTACATTGCCCCTCTGACTCAACAGCCAGGCCATTGCTACTACTAGTCCGCGTCTTATGTTTATCACAAATCCTGTACCGTAATTGCTACACTTCGGTACACACATAACACGGGTGCACTTTCTCTCTCATAGATACACACACACACACACACACACACACACACACACACACACACACACCATAAGTAAAATGAAGGAACGTAACAAAGAACATATTATTTATTTATTCTTTCTATTTCAGATAGCTTTCATTTCCTGATACGTGAATTAAATTGAAAACTCGTTTTTAAAATATAAATCAAAGAAATATTCTAAGGATATTACTCGTCCGTAAGAGGGAAATATATAAGGTCAATCTGATTTCTTAAGTCCAATTTTATATGCTTTAAAATTAAATACAACAAAAAAAAAGAAAAGAAAATTATGTTAATGTTATGATAAAACAAACCCACCGGTTGGTCTAGTGGTGAACGCGTCTTCCCAGATCGACTGATTTGGAAGTCGAGAGTTCCAGCGTTCGTGTCTTAGTTAAGTCAGTTATTTTTACACGGATTTGGATACTAGATCGTGGATACCGGTGTTCTTTAGTGGAGGCTAAACAGGAAAAAAATAAGAAGGTTCTATAAACAGTTATCATTTGGAAAGTTCTTAGGTGTAGTGATTTATCACAATCTCTATTGGAATATGATCATGTAGATTGTTTGAACAAAATTTACCTCTAAATGTATTATTTTAGCCTTAGAGGCAATAATTTGATGAAGACAGATTTACAGGGATTTATAATATGCAGCATTTACAATGATCAGTCTGTTTCAAGAATCATCATCGAATACAAATTTAGATACAGTGTTTGATTACGATAAAAAGTAACTAGATTCGGATAGGGATAATAAAATATGAATATTGTTAATAGTAAGATAAGCAGTTAATGACGGTTCCTTCATTATCTATTTATTATAATTTTTGGAGCAGATACATTTTAAAATAGATTATAAGACTTTCAAAATTATAATACTAGAAATTGAACAATTAGGTATCTAAAAGTCCCTATAATTATTAGAATTAAGTCATCTTAGGTAAAAACAGAGTTCATATAGAAATAACCTGTTGATAATGATTAACAGAAGTTTGTAAGGGTAAAGTAGTTTTTACTCCATTCGCATTTCCTAACCAACCACATAAGTTGTATGTTGAGGATTAAATTTAATTTTTAAATTTGACTCTACAATTAGTATAGAATCATGAGGGGATAATATTCGGAGAAAAATGATCCTATAAATAGTTTAATATAGAAAAAATCTATTTTTTAACTTCTTTTGTCCGTGTTCTGGGTGTTAATATACGTTTTCATTTCATTTTTATCATTGTGTCTTAATTAAACCGTAAAAATTTCCTAAATATTAATTATTTACTTATTAGCAGTATTATTTTGCAAGTAGATTCGATTTTGAATAGATTTTTGTTAAATTTGGTTAAGCTAATGGTTAAGCCTCGATTAATAGCTTGTTTTTTTAAGCATATTAATTTATTTGAAACATTAATATTTATAAAAAGTTTAAAAAATCCAGTTTTATTATTGTTTTTGTTTTGTAGTTTATTTTACAAGTTCGTTCCTTTTTAAAAGTACAGTAAAATGTATAGTATGACATTTAATGAATAGATTTTTTTTTTATCCCTACTCGCCTGGGTTGGATCTGCAGTTAAGCATGACTCAGCGCAGGTGATTTTCCTTGTAACTCAAACGAGCTTTCCCGCCCACCGGCATAATATCCGGTACGGGAGGTCCGTTCGGCGGTTGGATCTTTTACTTCTTGATTTATTTTTGTTCCCCATTTGCCTACCTCTAATCGCTAGAGGGGGGTTAGGCAGGCTTGACTATTTCGTTCCTGAGTCCACCTCCAGGGACTGGGACTCTGTTTTTTTTTGATTTGATACTCAATTTTGCCTGCCTTAAATCGCCGGCAGAGGGTGAGCCGGGTCCGACTATGTTGTTCCCGGGCTTTCCCAAGCAACCAGGACTCGGTTTTTTTTCTCAAGACCCCACGTCTCTGGCCCATTCTCGATAGTCTTCTTTCTCTGTTAGAATGTTCCTTTCCAGTTTTTCAATCGCCTTCTATTCCTTTTAGCTTCGGAGCATGAACAATACATATTACTTTATTCAAAAAATAACGAATGAAATATGTAGTCCATTCATATATCCACTAAAGGCTATCAAATGGATATATCCGTTTCAGTTACGAAATTGTTGAATTTACTGATAAATAGTTTAATAAATATAGTGAATATTTTATACTTTCTGAACTCAAAATGAATCGAGTGATGTTTAAAACACGGATAATATTGAATTATTGGTGCAAAAAATTGATAGTTTGATAAGCTTACTGACAAAAGTTATTTCCAAAATTTATTAACGGTGAGGAATTTAAGAATTATGACCTGGAACGTCAATAGCCTAGTGAGTCAAAGGGAGGAGTTGAAGGCAGTGATAGTTACGGAATTTTTAGACATCATACTTATTTCCAAAACGCACTTTTTGATCGTAAATATTTCTGTGTAACAAGTTCTTTATCACTAATCAACCGGGTGGTAGAGCTCATGAAAGTACGGCGGCTTGGTTGAGATTACTTTAAGGCATCAACTTCTTCCAAGATTTAGCACAGACCATATTCAAGCGACCTCGTTTGAAATATTGGACGGCTTGGACCTATCGTAATAACATTTTCCTCTTCGTCATGCGATAACAGATGAATTATTTTCGGAAAGCTTCGGCATTCTGGGGTCCCCATTGTAGAGAGTAAGTGGAACGCGAAGGTGTACTCTGGGGATCTCACATCATAACGACTTGAGGAGAGCCTTGAAGGATAGTATTGACAATGTAATTTCAATACTACGGCTCAACGTAATTTCCGGACTGCACCCTACATTCTGGCCTACGTATGGAGAATAATTCTGACTCCTCATCTGATCACTCGTCAGTTCTATTGACCCTTAGCACAATGGTTATAAAGAAGAAGGAATCCCCAGTTTTTTTTTTTCCTACTCTCCCCAACCGGATATCCAATTAAGTATACTCAGTCGGGGAGAGTGTCCTTTTACTCTCAAAGGAGGCGTCCCCCACCCGCCGGCTATACGTCCGGCACGGCAGGTTGACCTCCCCGGTCTCGGATCTTTTGTTTTAGATTGCCTGCCTCTAATCCCCCGCTTTAGAGCCAAGGTCCGGCTATGCCGTCCCCCAGCGCCTCAGCAGGGAACCAGGACTCGGTCTTTACGCCTTTGGCCTCTAATCGACAGCGCTGACCCCACAAAGAGCCTAGGCTCCCGTAGGGACGACCCCGCCGACCGGGACTTGGTCTTTTATTTTAACCCAAACTCAAACTCCCCTGGAGTTCACCCCCTTCTCAGGTACCCGCACACCAAGGCGTACAGGCCCTCCATGGAGTGACTGTCCGCCCTACCCTACTGTTTATACTCCCATTCTTCTGTCTTCATCCTCTTTGGCCCGCAGGACCTCCCCGGCGAACCTGCGGAACCATTCCCAGTTCTCATTGTTGTACCCCAACCAGTTTATGAGATTTTCTGGTGTAAGACCATTAATTACTATTTGACCTCTGTTAACGGCCCATCTTGGACATATGAACAACGTATGTTCGGCATCGTCGTTCTCTGGACAATAGATGCACTGCGGGGTGGCTCTCTTCCCGATCCTATACAGATACTGACCGAAAGAGCCGTGCCCCGACAGTAATTGTGTCATGTAAAAATTGACATCTCCCAGTCTATTGTTATTCCAGGTTTTAATATTAGGGATTAGGCGTCTGGTCCATTCTCCCACTCTGGACCCTGCCCACTCTTCTTGCCATTCTTGTTCTATAATCCCTTCCATCTCTTCTTTCGACATACCGCTGTGTCTGAGGGTTCTGGCTTTTATCTGAAGGTCTATGGGTAGGACCCCGGTCAGTACGCACAGCGCGTAATACGATACCGTACAGTAACTAGCAGCTACACGCAGCAATGCCAGTCTATGGACACTTCTCAACTTCTTTTTATTTCGCTGTATGTTCATTGCCGCCCCCCCCCCATATGGGAGCCGCATACAGTACCGCCGAAGTGATAGCCGCGGTTATCAATCTTCGAATAACCATTTTAGGTGTGCCGTGGTTTTGAAATAATCCTCTTAATCCCTTTACAGTAGGAGTAACTCTCCCACAAATCATATCAATATGCTTGCTGAACCTTAAACTTTTGTCCAGAAGTACCCCCAAGTATTTTGTTTCGTTTACTTCATCAATTCTCTGTCCTCTGATATTTAGATTCACACTTCTTAATGGTCTTCTACCCGAGGGGACCAGGCAACAGGATTTATTAGGAGCTATTTCTAATTTGTTATCCTCCATCCATTCATCTATTGTTCTAAGCGCTTGGTTTGCCTTGTTCTCCAGTTCATTAATATTTCTGTCTTCTACTAATATTGCGATATCATCCGCGTATCCTACTATCGATTCCCCTTCGGGGTAGTTCAGCCTGAAGATTTTATCATAGAAAACATTCCATAAGGTTGGGCCAAGGACAGATCCCTGCGACATCCCTCCGAATACCTGAAATATGGCTTTCCTTTCTAGGGTTTTGACCTCTATGAACCTATTTTGCAGATATTGATCTATCTGATTTACTAAGTATTTACTTATTTGCATGGCTTGAAGCGCCTCAATGATGGCTGTCCAGGGGACCGTACCAAATGCGTTTCTAACATCAAGCATTATGATCATGGGGATTTTTCTAGTCCTCCATGTACCGCTTCTGCAATTTAATGCCCAGTTTTTTACCTTCTCGACTGCGGTCACCGTGGACCGTCCCTTTCTAAATCCGTATTGTTCCGGATGTAGACATTGTTTTTCCTCTATTTCCTCTCTAAGTCTTTTTTCTAACAACCTTTCAACTACTTTTCCCATATTATTTATAAGCGTAATCTGTCTATATGCTGTGTTCTCTTGAATTTGTCCTGCCTTTGGGAGGAAGACTGTTCTTGCTTCCTTCCAGCATTCAGGAAGCTTCTATTTTGTAGGCCGTAGCTGGCTACATCGACTATTTCCCAAGGTACGATCCTAGCTATTATCTTAATGATGGCCGCTGGGATGCCATCTGGGCCGGGGCTTTTCTTATTTTTTAATTTATTTATAGCTTCCATGACCTCTTTTTGTGTAAATCTTCCTCCCTGGCATTCTATCACCTCTCTATTATATTGCTCCTCCGTTCTGGGGAATAACTTTCTGATCTGCAACGCAGCCGTTTCTTCATTCAGTGTCGGAGCTTGTCTCCCAAGCCGCTTGGTTACTATTTTGAAAGCCTTTCCCCACGGATCAGCATTCAACTCCTCGCATAGTTCTAACCATTTCCTTCTTTTGGTATGCTTTATGAGGAAGTTAAGCGTCTTTCTCGCTTGCCTATATTGCTCTGTCGCAATGTTACATCCTATTTCCGAATCAACTCTAGCTCGCAACCTCTGGGCCGTCCTCTTGTGTCTTTGCATAATTCTACGCTGTTCCTCTATCTCCCTGGACCACCAGTAGACCATATTATGTTTAATATTATTTCTCCTCGGTATGTTCGCCATCTCTTCTTTAACTATATTTTGGAATATTTCAGGTGTTATCTGAGTACTATTTCTAATTCTATTTGCCGCATTATTAGCCACTCTATATATCTGTTGATCAGACAGTCTGATATTGTTATTTATCTGTCTTATTTCTGGCCGTTGCTCTCTGAAGTTAACAAATATGGCTCTGTGATCGCTGGCTGTTTCGTCATTAAGAACCATGAAATCAGCTGCATCAGTGCGCATCCTTCCATCAATTATAACTAAATCCAGGACCGATTGATGCCCTCTTGCTTGGTAGGTGGCTGTTCCGTCATTAATACATGTCGTTCCTGTCGCTGCCAGCAATTCCTCCAGGAGTTTTCCTCTAGCGTTCGAGGAGACCGCTCCAGCTAGAACAGTCCTGCAGTTAAAGTCTCCAAGGACTACAATTCTCTTCCGAGCTCGTATAATGACTTGTTGGTGGTCAAGGAGTCTGTTCTTAAGAGATTCCCTGCTGCAGTTAGGGTTGATATATACACCTATTATAATCTTATCGCTTACTTCAACAGCAATGAGTCCGTCACCTCTACCATACAGATCATAATCCACATTTCCAACGATCTTTCTAATTGCCACCTCACCATTCCCATCGGTCAGCCACTGTTCTCTGACCGCCGAATACACATTAGGTTCGGTGGCCACCAGGAAGTCCGCTTCGTATCTAGCTGCTATTTCTATGCTCAAATCACTAGAGAGTAGGCTCCTGTTATTATTAACTAGTATTACTTTAGTCATGACCTTTGTTACAGCACGGGTTCCCGGTCCTATGTGAAGTGGCTCCACAGTCCAGGCATATGGTCGCCTCCTTGCAATCTTTAATTACATGGCCGGGTTTACCACAGTTGAAGCAGAGGTTTGAACGGTCCTGGCCTCTGCACTCTCTTCTGCTGTGACCGACATCCCAACATCGATAACATTTCTCTATATCCGTCCGGATGTAGGCCCTGCAACTCACCCACCCTACTCTCAGCCTTGCTGCAATGTATTTCGTTGCATTCCTTTGACTTGTGACCACCGTGGCATTTTTTGTGTTTCCAAATGGCTCCCTTATTTTGTGATGTGACCTGAAAGTTTTCTCCTTGTCCTAGTACCTTCTCTACCGCTTCCCTGACCTCCCGCTCAGTAGTGTCGCCTAGCATGTCTTTTACATGAACGACTGTTCTGCGGTCTCCTCTTGTTCTTATATCCACCTGGAGATCCTCTGCTCTGTATAATAACTATCCCCAGTACTGCATAATAACTACACGGTCGGTGAGTTCTGTCGAAACTGGTTGTAGGCGAGCTGCCTAAAGCAGTTCTTTGAAAATATCCAAACGACATCGATCAAACGACCCGGCTACTGACCTTGACTATGCAGGAGGCAGCTTGGCGCTCGACTCCCGAGGGGAAGCATGAAGGTACAGATTATCTAAGAGAAGTAATCAATCTTACTGTCACTAAAAGAAGATTTTGGAGAAGATAGCAATTATACAGGAGGCCTGGAGATAAGACAGCTATGAGTAGGTAAGCTTATAAATTAAAAAAGCCGATAAAGAATATAAAGAACGAGCGTTCAACGAGATAACGTTGTGGAAGGTCACGAGAATAATTTGTCAGCCTTCGCACTTATTTCCACCTTAAGAACACCGACTGGATGAGCTCTAAGTGACGGTCAGAAAGCAGAACTATTTGTTGAACACCTAACCAAGATTTTTCGGTCGAATGAGATGAGTATAGCAAATGATGGAGAGATTTATGGATTGCCCGATTCCTATAATTTACCTATTTGGCGCTCCATATGCGCAGAGGTGTCTTAAGCGATCGGGAACGTAGGAGGCTTAAATAAGGTTTCTGGGTTTGACCTAATAACACATTAGATACTATTTATGCTGCCATTTCTTTTTTTTTACTTGATGAAATTCACTACAGAACTCGAAGCTTGTGCGTAGGAATATGAAATGTAATTTCATATGTAGCATAATGTAGCGTATGAAAAATGCCGTCCCTAACCGGTATTCGAACGCGGGAGCTGCGAATGAAAGGCCGAATTACTAACACTTGCGCCACGGAGGCCGGAAAATTTAGGATCATCGATTACATAATTCACCTCTTCAATGACATTCTTTGGATAACACATTTCCCGTCGGAGTAGAAAGTGCCACAAATAATGATGGTTCCAAAACCGGGCTAACTTGTAACCGGACTAAAAAGGTCTTATTTTATTTTTATTTCATTTTATCTACTTGCCTCCAGCAAGTAAATTAGAAACATTGATGGGCGGGCGGACCTTTCTTTCGGGCCATTAAATCTGTTTTTTCGTCTCTAAAAATTATCATATTTGAAAAGAAATTGAATATCAATTTTTTTTTTAAATAAATTTTTAATAATGAAGTATTTCAGTTTTTCCTGCATTTATTTATGATTTCCGAGGGAGATTTACGAGTGATCACACTCTCATTTAATGTTAACTCATTCCATTACCGGACTTACCGTAAACACTTTTATCACAACTACTCGTTACTTATGATGTTTATTATTAAATTATATGTATTATTTCATACTTTTTCGGACAAAAAAGCCAGGAATTTTCTTGAAAAAATCTAAAAGTAAGAATTTTTAAATATAATTAAAGTCAAATTATTTTGTATCGATAATACATGTTTATAATACAATTTGCCAAATTTATTTATAAAATTTTGATAACCGGTCTGATTTCACATCTCACATAAAGCAACAGCGGTTCCAAAATCTAAAATTCTTGAAATACCTTAAAATTTAAAATTTGTTTTATTTTAATACCATAAAATAAAATCACACTCAAAAGCCTTCTGGAGAAATATGAAAAAACTGAAGTAAAGTACTGGATACTTATTCGTTTTGTGTCCCCCACTCTTTTCGCATTTTTTCACGTAAAAGTTACTTAATATATGTTTTGTAATAATTGACGAATAAAACATTAGAGAAAACACACGAACATTTTTTTTTTTTTTTGCTGTTTTAAACCGGTCATTTTAAATATATTAGTCAAGGTTAGCGAGCAAAGTGAGCGTAGTTTAATGTCAAAAGAAGCAATACGGATTGGAAAATGTACCAGAGAGAGGTACGTGTGCTGATCATTTATTAAAAAATCCAAAAAAGGTAAGTGATCCACGAATAACGGTAGAAATAGACGAGTCCTCATTTTCAAAAAGAAAGTACAATAGAGCCATAATTCTTCCAAATCAGTGGGTACCTCGAGAGAAATTATAAATGCAGAGTGTCCCATATAAAACGCAACCCAACCTGATATTGGTAAGTATTGAAATAATAAAAAGGCATGTGTAAATGCAAATGTAATTTTTATTATTACCATCCATTACCTTACATTTAGAGTAAATGTTGGAAGTAGCCGCCATCTTCTTGAATACAAGATTCAATTCTTTTTACAGCATTTCTTGCAACTTTTTCAAAGTTTGTGGCTGGATATTTAATACAGCTTGTTCAATATTGACTTTCAATTGTTCAAGTGTTCGTGGTTTGTTGCTGTAGGCTTTTTCTTTGAGGTAACGCCATAGAAAAAAATCCGCCGCAGTCAAATCTGGAGATCTTGGTGGCCACAAGCCTCGACCGATAACACGATTAGCAAAGAATTCTTCAACGAAATCAGAAGTTGAACCTGCGTAGTGCGATGTCGCACCGTTATGTTGTAGCCAGCAGTGTCTGTCTTCCTCTTCCAAGAGTGCGATGAACTGAAATAAAATGTCCTGATATGCATATATATCCTGCATTAATGGTGTACTCGAAGAAAATAGGACCTATTATATTCTTCCGCGATATCGCGCACCACACGCCCAACTTCTGCGGGTGTAATTGTTTTTCCTGATAAACGTGGGGATTTTCAGCACTCCAAATTCTACTGTTTTGGCTGTTTACGTAGCCATTCAAATGAAACCGTACTTCATCTGTGAAAAATAACGAATTCATAACATTAATTTCCTCACGCAGAAACCGACGCAACCGTTGACAATATTGTAGCCGTTTTTCTTTGTCGGGCTCAAGAAGTCGATGAACTGTTTGAATGCGATAAGGTCGTAATTGCATTCGTTTAGTCGCCCGATGAACAGTCGATTTAGACAAATTAATTTCAGCAGACAAACGTCTGATCGATTTATTTGGCGAGGCGAGTAATCGGTCTTTGATTTCAGTGACTGTATCTGTATTCGTCTGACTCAGAACTTTTGTGTTCCTTGTTACTAATAGAACCACTCTCTCTAAATTTTGCAACTAACCTTAATACTGATGTTTTGTTAGGAGCTGGTTTATCTGGGTACTTATGGCGAAACAAATCTTGCACTGCAACCGCTGATTTCGTACTGAAGTACGACTCGACAATGAAAACACGTTCATCTAGCGAAAACACCATCTTGTCTCTAGCAATACACTGAACGTTATGATTGCACTGTTGTTATTATCGGTAGTGTTCTACTGCGTCGCCACGATGTTCAGATGTTGGACGAATCCATTTCAGTAACGAGTAAGGGAGTAAGCTTGACTTTTGAAATTTCACGGATGAGTGATTGATGATGGGTTGCGTTTTATATGGGACACTCTGTATAAGCTAACCAAACTTAGCCTACGCTCGCTAACCTTGACTAATAAATAGTAATGTTTTCATTATTTAAATAATAAATTCAGTAATTATTGGAATTATTAATTATTTAAATAATCAAAATATTACTGTTAATTAGTCAAGGTATGCGAGTGAAGCGAGCGAAGGTTAATTTTGGTTAGATTATAATTTATATTTTTAATTATAAGCAATAATACGTAAAATTTTTTAATATGGAGATTGTTTAAAAAGACCGGTATAAAACAGCATGTTAATGTGTTTTCTATAATGCATTATCGGGTTATTTTTATTGAGTTATATGGTTACTACGGTATTTCTCTAACGTTTTATTCATCAATTGTTGTAAAACATGCGATATTAAGTAATTTTTATGTGAAAAAATTCAAAAAGAATGGAGAGGGGCGTAATTTTAGAATATATTTTTAGTAGATATCAATCGATTGAAAAAAGCCAACGGCTGAAAATATATTTGTGATTTGTACACCAATCGGCCAGTCAGTTGGTTTGCTTAATAGGTTGCTTGCTGGCCTCTAGATTAAAACGTTCTAGGTTCGATTCTGAAATGAATTAAAATCTGGAAATTTTATCGTGACATTTTTTATCCATCTAATTAAAGGAAAAAAGATTCCGGGAAAAATGCTATATGAACTACTCTTATTTAACGAATCGATTGTTATATACACGATTTAATTTTGATATAAATTTTGTGTCGAGTAATAAAAATTTTGAAAATTATCGGCTCAATTTAGTAAATTTAGCGTTTTATCGTTGTAAAAGGTTTATTCTATAACACGATCAAATGCAGTACATACTTTTTAGAGAATACATTGAAATAAAAGCTTGCAATAACAGCAGTAGTTACATTAAGTGGAGGTATAGAAGTGGAAACATCAGACAGATGGAGAATGTACAGCTCTTATACACTGTGATATATAACTTACCGTAGAATAGTACCGAAGTATAGAGGGATATAATGATTAGGGTAGGGAGCTTTTAGAAACTCACGTTAAAGGACGGGTGGACTGACGTCGCACTCTAAGATTGTTTCACACCCTCCTGAAGGGAGGAAATCGGACCTCCTGCAGGAAATTAACTATGTTATTAGCTATGCCTGTTTAGGGAGCAAGAACTGATTCGGAGGGGTAGCCGACGTCAGCTAGTATGATTGTGTTATCGCGCCTGGGTCCACTGCCCCTCTAAATTCAAGCATTATATATAGTTTACATCGACCCCCCCTCCACTTTCCACTTTGTACTTTTATACCGTAATCGTTTTATTGCTCTAATATCAGAACACCCTCCTAAATTCGTTGTCCGAACGACTATATGTACATATAAATTGTTGTAAAATAATTCATTTTATGAAGTGTCATATTATTGCTATTGTTTTGATCGTAATTAAAATTGTTTGGTTGGCGTATTTCATTTGTTTATTAGTTTATAATTGTTACGTAGTCTTTTCTTTCAGAGCTCTTTTTTCTTTTTTTTTTTTTGTATATATTCGTTAAATCTATTTAAAGTTGCTCGTCTATAGTTACAAATGTATAAAAATTTCCATTTATAATCGTGTTTAAGATAAATGATAAATGTTAATTAACAAATGGATACTACTTGTATAGTACGTAAAAGTGGGAACTGAATTTCCTTTACTTCATAGTGAAAAAATATTTCATAAGTAATGTTAGGAAAAAATATGTTCTGGACTCTACTAAAAACCACCTCTTCACTACATAAACACATTCCCATATGTACAACACACATTTAACAAATTAAACTATTATCTGAATGGATAAATTGCTTGTTATAAATTATTAAATCCAGTAAGTAGAACGATTTATTTTTAACTGCTTGTTGTATTGTGCAGTATATTCAACAAAAAAAAACAAAAAAAAAAAAAAAAAAAAACAGGAAAAGTTTAAAACGAATCTGACGATTAATTATTCCACAGACGACGCGTGGGTAAATCGTCATGATAAAAGAGTAGAATGTTCCTATTAGCCTCATTGTACTAATCAAGATGAAGCGCTCTAAGTTCTATATTACTTTTAAAATTTCATATTTAAACATGTATTAAAGTTCTTCTCATCATTTTAATGTATCCATAACAAGTTTATGAAATAATTCTCCTTAAAATGATATATATATATATATATATGTGTGTGTGTGTGTGTGTGAGTGTGTGTGTGTGTGAGTGTGTGTGTGTGTGTGTGTGAGCGCGTGAGTGTGCCCGCTTGCGCGCTCGCATTCACCCTTACCCAACCACCCCACACACGCGCGCGCGCTTAATACTTATAAAATTTCTTTACATTACTGAAGATTTCCCTCTAAAAACTAAAAAAACATCTCCCATTAGACTAGTTTTTAACATAACTCCCAATTTACAACCGCCTAAGCAAACAAAATGAACCAAACAAAACCTTAAAAATTTTCACTATGGTGGAAGTAATAACTAATATTCTCTTATTGTCTTACTTGATTTGGGTGTTTTTGGACTAGCGGTTTATAAGTTGTCAGTTATTGTTCAAGAAACGGCTATATCAATTAAAAGATGGTTGATTAAAAATAAATAAATGAAATTAAATAAATATATTTGTGTTTTTTTTTTTATCGCCCGATAAAAAGAATTTATTATAATCTTAAAAAAATGGCATTTGAAATTAATTGCAAATAAATACCGGGTGATTCAAAAAAGAACTTCACAAATTTAAAAGAATATAAAAGTTTATTTAGCTAACTTACAGATTCGGTTGAGGTCTCATTTCATAGAAAAACACATCAAGTTTTGACTCGCTTTGTGCTCAGAGTTCATGTGTTTTTTTCATACTCTTGATAAATGTAAACATATTCTGTCATTTTCTTTTTTCTTATTTTTTAATAATGAACCGGTTGAGCTTACGTATTATTAAGCAATTAATAACTTATGATATCACTTTCTTTTAAACTGTAAACTAAACACTTCACTAATTTTATATCTGTTCTAACTATAACATACATATTTGTATTATCCACAGTATGAAACTATGATGATTTAAAATATTAACTAATTCAATGTAATTTTTAAAGTAATTAATTAAAGGAAGTGTAAATTATCCATAGTTTATCCGGCAATTATTAGTGTATGCTATTACCTCAACGTATTACACCGCGGCTGGAATGGCTGTCCATTAATTTTGATGATGTAAATAATCTATATATATATATATATATATATATATATATATATATATATAAATTCGGTTCATTAGTACTGAATTCGGCCATCAGCGCCCTCAGCAGTGTTGTTAAAAGTGGATACATTTACTGGTGCGGAACGTTCTCGCTGTGTATTTTGATTTCACGATTTGGAGTCAACAACTCCAGTTCAACGTAATTTTCGTATAGAGTACGTAAGGGCCTCATAGGCATACAAATTACTCTTGGCACCAGACCTTCGTTGGACAGGCTGTACTGTTAAACTAACAAAATCAAGACACCCACGTGTTCCTGACAGTGCTGCGGAACGTTTTGGAGAAAGCTTTGCACGTAGTCTGAAGAAATCAATTCAGTGGAATTTTTGTGGAATGACAGTGAGACTGTCATTCCACAAACGGCTGTTTGGCGTGCATTACATAAACGATTACACTTTAAGCTGTACAAACTAACCGTAGTTTAATACATTACAGATGACGAAAAAGTTGATCGTCTGCAGTGTTGTGCGGAAATGATGGTTAAAATTGCAGACAAGGATACATTTTTAAACAATGCAATATTTAGTGATAAGTCAACGTTTCACATCAGTACCAAGATGAACAACCAAAATTGCCGAATATGGGGTACCGAAAAATCAAATTAAATCTTTGTCACTTTTGTGATAGCCGTAAGGTCAAAATGTTTTGTGCCGTAAAAATTTTTGTGACCCGTTCTTCTTCCATGACGCAACCGTAAATGAGATGTTTTTTTTTTGTTTGCTTGGCATTTATCCCGCCACCACCCCATTCGGTCGCCCTAAAGCATAAGACCGAATCTCTGTGCCACAAACGGCTACTGAACCTCGAAACAGTTTAGCGACCAGTGTCCTAAATAAACCAGTGTCTCCTAGAAGTTACCTAACAGCGGACTAAGCGCGATGCCATACACCACCGGCTTACGTATCCCAACCGCTCACTTGTCATATATTTATTAAAATGGGTCGGCGCACCCTGTCAACTACTAAAAATATATATGACATCCATAAATTAAAATTCATTTCGTTTAGACAGGAATTCGCTGCCACGCCTAGGTCAATGAATGCCAGCAAGTACCTGTCTACCATATTAAAGTGCTTGGAGCCCTAATTGATTGGTGGTCAGCCATATATCTCACGGTTACCTTCCCACAGCAGTACGTTAGGAGACTTTCCCGTAAGTAAACTACTGATGTCGGTTAAACATAGCAATCGGATCAAGGAATTCCCACACGGTCCGACAATGTAGCTCTCGCTACATTGACTCGCCGCTTGTGGTGGCCAATTTTCCCCTTGACCTCTAAGTTCCAGGGTGGCCCGGTCTCTTCCCCCCCCCCCAAAGAGCAGGGCAGTCAAACATCAGGTGTTCGTTTGACTGGACCTCCCCGCAGACACACAGCTCATCAGCTGCGAGGCGGAAATGAAACAGATATTGGTTCAAATTAACATAGTTGGTGAGCAGTTGGGCAGCCGTTGCCTAACTCGAGGCATGCCATCCCTCTAGATCCCGTATAAACTTGTACAGGGATCTTCCCTTAGTAATGGTATCCCATTCCAGCTGCCATGCTTCAATCGCGAGGCTTTGCAGGCGGGAGATGGGCAGCTGAACGAAATTTAGATCCGGTACATTGTGATCACCGTTCCGTACCTGGCCCGGCCCGAAACCGCATCCCAAATACCTCGGCATCCCTGCCTCTTCGTAATCTCCACATGGTTACTCGAACTTTCACCACTAAATCGATTGGGAGAGCCTTTCCCAATACTGTGGTAGCCTCGTAGGAGGTTGTTTTTAAAAACACCAGTGCGTACAATTAAGGCTCTGCGCTGGGTACTCCTTAAATTTTGAACAAGTGCTTTATTCATATCCAACCTATGCGCCCAAACGGGCGCCGCGTAAGAGATCATGCTTTTGAATACACCTTGGTGCACCATGTACATTTGACGGCCAAACAACCCATAGTCGTTCCGAGCAATCCTCCTAAATGAGACCGTAAATGAGATATCGTTTATCGGAACATGTTTAAAAATTTTCAAATTTCTTAGTTAGACGATGATGATTAAGATGGACGCCATTACTATCAGAAAGGTAGGGGAACCACCTTATTGCCGTCTAGAAATTCCAGACTATCTTGATACTCGATTCCAGGTCAGTGGATCGGTCGTAAAGCTGCAATTACATGGCCACCTCGCCCCTAGATTTGACCCTGCTAGATTTTTTCTTGTGGGGTTTCATTAAAGATCCGGTTTACTGCTGATATTGTTGAACTAAGACTTACAATTAACGCCGCAGCTGCAGAGGTAACGCCATATTTATCTAGAATAAAATCGACTTCAGGTAGGACGAATGCCACATTACAAATGGAAGCCATATCAAACCAAAGTGATTGTTGGGTGACAAATTTGATGTATTTTTCTATGAAATGAGAACTCAACCGATATCTATAAGTTATCGCAATAAATTTTTATATGTTTTTAGAGTTGTGAAGTCCTTTTTGAATCACCCGGTACTTTGGAGAAGAAGAGCGATTTAAGTAAATCTAGGAAGAAAATTATTTTCCTTAGCCTATCTTACGAGCAGTTTAATAGCATTTTATATCAGCCATTTTTAATGTTTATTTTAATTTACTGAACAACTCTTTTCATCATTTTATTGAAAGGATCGTATCAGAATTTTTAAAGTTAAAGAATAACCAATCCAGATTGAAATTATTATTTATTGATGAATTGGCGATAACGGAAAAGTAACGATCTACTCAGAGATTCTTAAAAAAAAAACAGAATGTATTATTTATTAGCTAAATACCACGCTTTATTTCGTAAGTTGATGAGTAGTCAAAATGAGTTCTTGATTTTACTTTTGGTACAATTTTTTTTTTTCATTTGAAATAAGTCCTAATTATGAAATGAAATCATTTAAGGCGACATTAAAGTAATCGGAAAGTAAAATAACAGTATTCCCAACTTTTTACCGTTATTGGAGAGAGTAATAATTCTTTAAACTCATTTGCCTAATCTAAACGTAAAAACTGGGAAAAGTTTATTTACTAGTCTTCAAAAAAAGAAAAGAAATTCCGCAAGCAGATTATTTATTTATTTATTTTTTTTTTATGTTTTTCATAAAAACCAAAAAATATAAGCAAAAATTACCTGTGAAAAACATATAAAAATTGATTCAAATCAATGAATAAATCCGAATTCAAATTTTTTAAAATAATGTTATTCAGTATATCTAAATATTTATTAAATAGAATTTTAAAATGGATACCAAGAAATTTCAATTTAAAGTAATTGAATTGCTCGGTGAAGGATTCTATTAAATCAACAACAAAACTCCATTGGGAAATCCAATTTAGTTTACTCTTTATCTTTTGTTCATATCTTTAATCTTAAGTCGTTTAGTAACCTGCTTATAAGCAGATTACTGTCATTAGATTAAACGTTACGGAAATCGGAAGTTCGTTTTCTATTAAAATTCTGCGTAAAATGTAAAAATTAATTTCACGGAATGTTTGAAGTACATTAATCTTTAAACGTACTTACTGTTGGTAAAAACAAATATAGATTTAACTGCGATGAATTACTGGACTGTAGGAAGCTATACTACACCTAAAGGCACAAGACAGAATGAGTCTAGCAGTTGAAGGACTGTTGTAATTATTGTCCCAACCAAATTTAAAAGCTCTAGGTAGAAAAAAAAAGAAGAAGATTTCTGCCTTTTACAACACTATTTATGTAGGTTTTTTAAGGTAGTAGATGTAAATTTGCCTAGCCTAATTAAAAAAAACAAACTTTTTTTTATCTTCTGTTTAAAACTTTTTATCATTATCATATCTTTTTGCCAATATCTCCTTTTTTTCTTTTGTTCCAAAGGTATTTATTTTAAATCCTATTGTTTCTTTTGTCTTATCCGACTTTCTCCAATTACGTATATATATATATATATATATATATATATATATATATATATATATATAATAAGACATTTTATTTAAAAATATTATCTTTATTAATCTCTTGTATTAACCAATCACTATAGAAACTTTTAAATTAAATTCACTACGTTTCATTTAGAATTCTCTAATCTTCCTCAGGTGTGAATACACATTCATTCACACATCATTCAAAATTCTCTTACATACTAAGAAATTAACTGTTCTAGATAACAATATTTTTCCCATCCTTGCTGTAATAGATCCCCAACTCATACATGACTAATCTTATCTTTGGATAATTATAAGTATGTCTTTATAAAACCGGATTGCTATTTTCTGTGTATTGAAACCTTTATAATGCACATATTTTTCAGATAAGCTATTATTCACATAAGTTGCAGATCCGTCAAAAAATATAAAAAAATTGCTACAAAAAGATTTCGCAATAGCCCATTAAAATTACAACAATCTGAATGAGAGCTCATTACTGCAGTTAAGAAAATTCCAAATTTTTGGATTTTGGGGTAATTTGGACACTTTTGGTACAGTCGATTGCAATAAAAAGAGGAGGTGCACAACTAGATGTTACTACAGTCTTAAATCCAAAATTTCAACATCCTAAGGCTTGATGAATCCAATTCATCAAGCAAAAAAACAAAAAAAAGATTTGAAGGTAGAATTAAACCAGAATAATTGATGTAAAATAAACCGTACTACAATGAAAATAACAATTTTTTCAATTCTTTTAAATTTGATTTTTATTGTACTCTGTGTCATATTAAAAATCAGTATGCACAGATTATCAATCTTTAATATTGCGAAATCTTAAAAATAACTTTTTTTTAATAGAATTGAAAAATTACCATTTTTTATATTTTATAATACAATCTACAAAGTGGGACAGGTATGGTAACCCTTCAACAACTTTAAAACCGTTCCAGATAGAATACTATAACTTTCAGGAAAAGTCAACTACTTTATTTTTGACGAAAATAAAATTTCAAAGCCTTCTTGGGGTGGTGACCCAGTGGTTGTAACACAAATATTTTAAATCGTAACACCCTTTGTGTAATAAATATAATTTTTGAAGTCTCTTTAAGACAAGAAAAATGGTATAAATAAAACGTTGTTACGATGTCGTACCAACTTAAATATTATATAATATTACTGGCTTATTTAAATCTTTGGATTTTTGGATATAAGGATTGTTGTTCAAAGTGGGTCAGGTATGGTAATTCTTCACCAACTTTAAAACTGTTCCAGATAGAATACTGTAACTTTCAGGAAAAGGTTAACTATTTTATTTTTGACGAGAAGTGGAATTTCAAATCCTTCTTGGAGGGAGGGGGGTGACCGACCCAGTAGCTGTAACACAAATATTTTAAATCGTAACACTCTTTGTGTAATAAACATCATTTTAAAAGTTGCTACGATGTTTGTACCCAAAATGGCGGTGGGATAAATTTCGGATTTTAAAAATTACTATATTCATTAAGTTCAGATAATAAAATTAAATTAAAATAAAATTTAATCTTATTTAATTAAAATTTAAATTTTTAAAACTAAAAAAATTTATTTTTTAACACAAAAATCTTTGGAACAAAAATAACATATGGGAGTGGCCCAGCAGTTGAGTTACAACCCCTGGGCTACCTCCCAAGAAGGGGTCAAAATTCTGTTTCTCGTCAAAAGGTAAAGTAGTCGACCGATACCTCTCCTGAAAGTTACAGTATTCTATCTTTTCTTTCTTTTGCCTGTTTAGCCTCCGGTAATTATCTTTCAGATAATACTTCAGAGGATGAATGAGGATGATATATGAGTGTAAATGAAGTGTAGTCTTGTACAGTCTCAGTTCGACCATTCCTGAGATTTGTGGTTATTTGAAACCCAACCACCAAAGAACACCGGTATCCACGATCTAGTATTCAAATTCGTGTAAAAATAATTGACTTTACTATGACTTGAACGTTGGAACTGTCGACTTTCCAAATCCAGCTGATTTGAGAAGACGCGTTCACTACTAGACCGACCCGGTGGGTGACCGTATTCTATCTGGAACGGTTTTAAAGTTGTTGAGGGATTTTCATACTCTTGACTCGTATGCGTAATTTTGGAGTTGGTTTCCCTTGAAAAAAAATTTTTTTATTTTCCATTTTTTTTTTAAATTTAAATTGTGAATATTTATACAATAAAATGTAGCCTTAATTAATATTAATATAAGCTTAAATCGAAAAGATGAGAAGCTTACAATGAAAAATGGAATTCAGAGAAACGACGTAAAGAAATTACTCCCGAACGTGAACTAAGGTCCTCTGGAGTGTGGGAAGTGTATATTTTCACTATATGTTTTCCAACTAATTTTAGTGAATTAACAAAGCTCAAGTTTCAAAAATTCTTTGGATTTGAGTAGATATGTGTAGTTCTCTGAATTTAAACATACTATTACGATAGAAGAAATCAATATTAAACAGGGAAGAAAAAATATGAATAAAGATGTAACATATATATTTGTAATTAATGAAAAATATCGTCCGGTTCGAATTGAGAACTTATTATTTTTTATGAATTAAAAAAATTTGTAAATTAAATAAAAGAATATACAGAAACTGATTTTTAATTTTTTTAAAGCTTTTTGAAGTCTGTGAAAACGGATTAATTGTTTGTATTTTTACTCAAACACGCTGAAGTACTTTAATTTTTTTTTGTGAGCGTACAGTTTATAAATTACAATTACATTATCTGACAAATTAATAGAGGTAATTTATTTTTATAACTTAATATGGAATTAATTAATTTTCTATTTAATTCAGTAACGTAATTAAACTTTCAATTGAATACCTAGACAAAATAACGTTTTGAATAAAATAGTTAAAATAAAATCAACTTACTTTATTTCATACTATATACATATCATATGTAAATAAACTATTTTATTCGTTAAATAATAGTTAACATATTATAAATAATAAAATTAAATGTATAAATTGAAATCTGTTTCGGGATTGTTAAGTTTATGTTTTGAAAAGTAAAATAAAATAATTCAGTTAGAAAGAAGTCAGCATGTATGTACGACCACCGAGTAACAGATAAAATGTATCCACTACGTATATGTACTTATTATATAAAATCTCTTGACCTATTTTCTCTCATACTTAATACGAAACGAAGGAATAATTTTTCTAGAATTTTGTGACAATTCTCTGTATAAAAATTTTGAAAGATTGAATCTTCATTTCGGTGGTTTGTTTTCTATTGTATTACGTTTTTTTATGCACTAGTTTATATACGTAGAACAAAAATACCGTTTTGAATTAATACATACTGTTTTTTTTCTTGGAAACAGTTCTATTCAGTTTAAGAAATTTATGAGTTAACAAAATAATCAGTTCTAGTGGAAATTATGTCATAACTATTGGGATTCTAATCGAACGATTATATTAAATTTTATGATTGTTGAAACATATTTGGCAAATTTCTGTTTGGTGACATAAGGTTTGTAGAAGATTTGGTGAAACAAGTCATTAATTTTGGAATTGTATTTTAAAGAACAAACATGAAAAACTGTATTATGTAGAACTTCATTGCCTCTATTCAACTTTAAAAAAAAATTATTTTCCTCTGAAAAAGTCTGTATTTTCTTAACGATCTGAAATACAACAGACACTTTTGAAATTTATTAGCGGAAAAGTGAGAAGACTTTTTATTACGTACATAGTCCGGCTTTGTTTAAAAATTAAATAAATTTAGTAAAGATTTAATTTTTTATAGAAAAAAAAAAGATAATGATTTTTAGGTATTATATATGATAATAATTTTTTATCTATTGATTTACAATTTTATTAAATTCTGGAATATGTAAATCAGAACTCAAATTCAATTTTTGAAATCCATTTATAATTTATTTATTGGTAAAACCCATTATCATTTAAAAAGTAATTTACATCCTTTTATTAATTACTTTTTAATGATAAGTATCTATAAAACTATCGATCGCTTCTCTCACTATCCGGTCTTACTACAAGGTTGGCGTCTATGGGTCTCCTTTCCATTTCAAGTGTCACAAAGAACATCCGTGAAAGAGGACATTCTTTTGAAAAAAAAAAATAAATAAAAATAAAAAAAATAATAAAAATTGAATGTATGATCACAGGAACCATTGTCATTTGACAAATTTTCAATAGGTTTTAAAAGTCATCTTTCATAAAAGATGAAATAAAATAAGTAAAGAAGAAACCGATATTAATTGCCGATTTTTATAATGTATACTATTCTTGAAATCTGTCGTACTCAACATTTATAATAAATAAATTCCTTAAATTATTGTTTGTTTTATGTTAGAATTATATAAAGAAAAATAAACTACTGTTCTGAGTTACATTTTATAATGAATACATTAATAAACGATAAAAAAAAGAGAAACATCTTTAGGCTACTGAACGAGACCATCAGAATTTACATGTAAGGAATGCAGAACGTAAAACTTTAACAAAATAGCGATGGTTTAAAATTCTTATCGTTTACGTAACCAAGACTTCAACAAAATCGAAGAGAAGAAGTGAAGTGATTTGGATCTCATAAGTATTCGCAATCCAAAAGGAATTTTAAAATAAAAATTGTGGTGTAATATACTAAAATGTTTTATTGTAATAAATGCCGATCTCCGTGATGAAGTGGTAGCATCTCTGTCTTTCATCCGGAGGTCCCGGGTTGGGTATGGTGAATTAATCATAAAAAATGTTTATTTTTAATGTAAAAGTCTCTCTCCCTGTTCCTGACTGATTAATCAACGCTCAGCAAAAACCATTGAAGATAATTATGAAAATTCTTATAATGTTCTTCTTACGGTGTAAGTGCACACTAAGAGAGGATTTTTTTAAATTCCGAGTTTAAAGGATTAAAATGGAGTAACAATGAAATTTACTATATTTTTTTTTTTTAATTTCTTGGTAACAAATGAAGATATCAACTTGATATTTGGTGTATGTAATTTTCAAGTAAATATCTAAAAACCTATTCCTAGATCTTTCGAAATTCAACCTTGAAAGCGGTGAAGAAATATAAAAAAATTTGAACAATGGTTGCAAACTTTCCCTACATCCTATTATACTAAACGAGATATTCATTAGATTGGGGTTCCTAACACTAATCAGATAAATATCTGAAAACCATTTTTAGGGTTTTTTGAATTCCTATTTTTTAAGAGTGTGACGGTGTACGGCGCGGCGGCTCAACCAACACAGCCATTGTATGTACGACGCGAGTGCCTGTGTCTGCATCCTGTTATTTTATTAAAAAAAAAAAAACCATAAAATAAAAGTAATGTAAAAAAAAACAAATTGGAAACGAAATACGTTCACTTTCTAGTGATATTTGTCGGGTAACGATAAGAATCGGGAAAAATACATTTTTATCTGTACGAAGTACGGGTAGCCAGTTATAATTAATACTTTTAAGATGGAGGCGACTGTTTTGAAACCCACATTCCTAGATCAATCAAAGTTTCGGTTCCTGTACTGACCAAACTGTTGCTCTGAAGAAACTACAATATACTAATATTTTTTATAAATGGAACGGGCTTTAATTTTCATTTATCATTATTATTTTCACAAGCATGAGTTTAATGAACGCTGCGATGCCCAATGGGCACAGCTATCTGCCTAGACGGGAAGGGCGAACGAAAATACCGAACTAAATACCGAAAATGACCGACTAAATATCCCCTGACTGCGACGGGAAACGCAAGTAACCATGTAGCGCGGGCGAAGCCGCGATGGGATTGCTACAAATGCATCAATTAATTAATTAATTCATTAAATGCGCAGAATTTCACGTAATCACAGAATATTTAAATGTTAATGGAGAATAATTACCGTTTTATCAGGATTTAATGAAAATAATATTCTTTATTAAATAATTTTTACTTATAAGTAATTAAATAAGTTTACTATTAAAAGACAATATTGCAGGTGAAGCCGCATTGATATAGTGGAGGAAGCCTCGACGAGGGAACGCTAGAATATATCTAGAGTAACCTGATAAGTGTAAAATAATGTTTGAAAATTTAAATAAAGTCACGAAAATCAGTAAATTAATTTTATTAGTAAGGTGATGAAGGAGTTAAAAAAAACAACAAATTCTTGGAAGTTAAGTGCATCTGTATGCTAGTGATTTAATCTTTGACTGTCGTTATATTTTAATCCAATAATGCTTTAACAAAATTTTAAAAGCTAAATAAATTGGGTTTTAAAAATTTAATGCAATCTGATTTTAAAAATATTCTAAAAAAACAATAAAGAAATCTTCAGTATCGTTAAATATATAAATAAATTTATTTAATTACAAAATGTATTGGGGAAAAGAGAGCTGAATGACATGGATAAAAAGAGTATTTCTTCAGCAAAAAAAAATTTAATTTCACACCTGTATTTGTTAATTTATGGAAACTTGCTGTCAAATAAATATACTCGTATTTTCTATAACTATTTTTAATAGAAATAACATTCTAATGATTTTTCATTGTAGACACTAAATACATTTAAAATTATATGAAAATGTTTCTGGGAAGAATTTTTTAATTTTTAAATTATTACGGAAATAATTTTTATTATATGATTAATGGAAAGCACACCCATTCTTAACAGTACTTATTAGATTACTCATCCCTAATCACAGAAGGACCTAGGATAAATGAGCATAAATTAAAAAATCTGATGTGGACACCACATGACTTCCTTGTACATATACACATTTTTTTGCTGCACTTCATTTAAAATTATTTCATTTGAAAGTGAGACATGATCGTCCAATTCTTTAATAAAGTAGATATTTACACGATTGCTAAAATATTAGTTTTTATTAACATCAAATATTTATACAATTATTTATTAATTCAAAAATTTTATCTTAAATATTAGGATAGATTTAAAGTCCCTTTATTACTATTAAAATAAATGTAATTCTTAAATCTGCCTAATACTGTAGTTGTTAAATTATTATGATGTAACCATCAACAAAATGAGAAAATAAACAAAACAGAAGGTTAATAGATCTAGGCTTTGAAAATAAAGTTATTCTAATATCTAGGATCATGTATAATGATTAAAAAAAAATTATTTTGTAAGCAAATTATTTCTAATTCTGAAAGAAAATAACTATAGTGACCTTTTTCTATAAAAAGTTAAATCAGTATAAGGCAATTAAGATCCATATTACTGTAGCTAACAAGGGGAAGGCACGGGCTTTGAGACACCGATTTAAACCATATTGCGTATGTGAATAGTACATTGTTTTCGTATCTTCATCACAAAATTCTAACACGCAATATTCAATTATACTCAAGAAAAATGGCCCGAAAAATTTCCTTAACATTTTATATTAGTTTATACATTAATTTTTTTTTTCATGTCGCTCAAGTAAGTATCTTGTGTAAATGAGAACGTGTTGGATCCGTAATTATGCATACATCGGTTCGAATCCGACTTCATACACATATATATTTGTTTAACTTCTTTATTCTTTTATTTAAATGTATTGATTTATTAATACTTATTTTTAACTTCTGATTGTAAAAACTTTTGAATTAAAATGAAAAGTACATATATTTTATTTTACTAAAAACTTCTGATTTTTTTTCATATGGTTCTGTATTGTTATTATTATTTATTATTAATTCTTTTGTTTTACAATCGGAGGTTAATAATTATTAATAAATAAATATATTTAAATTAAAAAAAATTTAAAAAAAGGAGATAAGTTTGATTGGAATTGGTGTGCTGTCCCCTTGTAAGATTCAAATATTTCATTAATAAAAATCCTACATGGCTATAACTCTCGAATCGATGAAAATAACTTATGATATTTCGTTGAAAAGCTGTCAACGAGGGCTTGTTACTGCAGTTAAGAAAAAGTCCAAAATCCAAATGTTTCAAAATTAAAACCCCGCTTTATTCAAGGATCTGATTGTATACTTACTTTTGGCCCAGTCGATTGCAATCAAAAGGGGAGGTGCACAACTAGATTTTACAACAGTTCTAAATACAAATTTTCAGCATTCTACGGCTAATCGTTTTTGAGTTATGCGAGATACATACGTACGTACAGACGTCACGCCGAAATTATTCAAAACGGATTCAGGGGTGGCCAAAATGGATATTTCTGTTGATATCTGAATACCGAAATTTTTCGCAATCACACTTCCTTTACTTCGTACACGGAAGTAAAAACAATTATAGGAATTATGGCAAAAAAAAAAACAACACAAATTCTTGTATGATTTAGTCGGCACTTTCAATAATTTTTCCTCAACATGATTTCTAAATTTTCTTGAAATTTTTTTCTGTCATTGCAAGGTAGTCGCTGATAAATATAAAAATATAGACATTAAGACATAACGGTAATAATGCTGAAGAAGTCCAAGTTTTTACAGAAATATCGTTTAACATAATAAAAAAAACTAATACAAAGTTGCTGCTTTATTCAAAACAAGAATATTATAATTTTCATAAATACATATATACGTTTACAGTGAGTAATTGTGATCTCTTTACACAGTATCGACAGGAAAAAATATCATGTTTGATTTTTAATTCAATCTTGTTTAGTTTAATTAAGGTGTTTCTCTCATTAGTTATTTGTTTCTAGTTTCAGTGAATATATTCATACATATATACATACATTCATACATATATTCAGTGAATATAAGAGAATTATTAAATATATATTCCAAAAATTTATCAGATTATATTAGAATTAATTTATTTCGGTTATATTTTGAGAGAAATAATTTATTGAATTTTTATACAACGGTCCTTTTTTAAAATATCACTGTAATAACTTAGCTATATTTATGGTCTTGTTTTTGAAACCGTGATGATTATTGTTTCATAATAAAATTAAAAAGAAAAATCATCTTAATTGAAATCGTCATTAGAATGTAAGAGTAAAATATATTATTAAGTTTTGAATGAATTTTTTGAACGAAATAAGCGAATGCTTAATTTCATTTCTTAAGATTAATAACCCGGTATAAATTTTACGAGTTCGAGTCGTATTTTATTATTTTATATATTTTTATTATTATTTGTTGCAACAAGGATAATTTGTGGCCGGGTCGCATGATACATTGTTGAGTGTTTTAAGAGAAAAACTGTTACGTGACTAGAAAGTATTTAAGTTTTTATAATTCCAAAGAAGGTTCAGCCGACGTTTACCTTTATTAGCAGCTACTGAAAAAGAGTTCGAGTTAATGTCGGTCGGTATAAACCTATTTATTTTTATGTTTTACGATAAACCTTTTTAGTCTCTATTAAAATTTTCTACCTTTAAAGCTACCGAACATGAAGATATATCTGGGACAAGGATGACGTTTGAAACTAAAAGTTCAACAACGTGGTTTTTGATCGGATCATTAAACAAAGTTATGGACTGAGGAAGCCGTACAGGGAAACCCCCTCCGGGGTTGCTTAAACTAGTAGAATATCTCAGAATCAAGTGCGATCCCTCACACCCTCGTTCTCTTCCAGTCTTCGAATGCAGTAAACTACAAATCCGGCATTAACGAGAAGATCTGTATTGTTTACACCCAACGACAACTAAACCTCTTTCTTCTCTCTTACATGGAAATGCTGATTTAATGGGGAATATATATGTAGCTGCTATTATATTTGAGAGTGTTAAACGATGCGAATATATTCACTCGCAATTATGTCACTATGTATCTTTTTAAATGATCCGTACTTTGTTTATATCGCAAATTCAAACACAAGCCGCAATTCTGTTAAACTTCATACGCGATTAAATACATTTAAATAATTCTAATTAAAGTTATACTTATAGGGTTTTAATAGTTAAATTATTATAACTCGGTTAAAATTATTTCGTTACCAAATGTATAAAATGTTGAACGTACTCTAGCGATTCTTTAAGAATTTATAATTTAACTATTAACAAATAGTTACGAACATCACACTAATTATACTTTCCCGTCTAAAGCGGTATAGCTTTAAAAGGGAAATTATTGTAATCGGTCCAATCTGGGCATATACGGTTTTCACCGGATCTTGACGTTTTGACATCTAAGGAACCTAAAAAACCGGATGATAATTTTGCGGATGTTAATGTTCGTTTGTACGTGTGTTTAATGTTGGCCAGTAAGTCACCTTATATCCAGAATTGCTGGACAGATTTTGACCAAACTTAATCAGATTATTTCGATATATGAAACATTGATGCCATTAAATTTTAAATGCCATTAAAAGATCAAGGGGGTGAGGTTGTAGAACAAGGTTACCTTCAGTATCTCGAGATTTTACCTAATTAAGGTCATATTTTTCTTAGGCACATATATTTGCAAATAGTTTTTCAAAATCGCATCCCATCTCAAAAAATGCTCTAAACTACTGGTACGTTGTAACGTCACATGTGAATGGTAGAATTAAATAAATAAATAATATTTAAAGTGTAAAAAAGTAACTTGGTTTAGTTGGGTCTCCAACTCGATCGCCCCGTTGACTCGGTACCTGTGCGTTAAGTTTCGCGGCTACACCAGTCTGCCGACTGTGCAAGCGAAATTTGTTCTATGTAAGTTGTGAAATTACATTAGTTTAGTTAGTACCGACTGTCGTCACTAGTACCGCCACAACCGCGCGAATTAAACACGGTATGCGCGCACGCGTTTTAGATAAAATCATTGAATTAAATAAACGAAAAATATTATATTTAAATAAAATGATAAATATTTTTAATTAAGTTATGTGCTTATGTGTTTGTAAGCAGTTTTTTTAAACTTCTATGTAATTTGAGTTGAATTAAATTTTTTTTTTACTGTTCCTATTAAAACACATACAATATTTTATTAAACAATACCTCATAGTATTATGATTTATTCTTTTTTTTTTTATCTTCAGTCATTTGACTGGTTTGATGCAGCTCTCCAAGATTCCCTATCTAGTGCTAGTCGTTTCATTTCAGTACACCCTCTACATCCTACATCCCTAACAATTTGTTTTACATATTCCAAACGTGGCCTGCCTACACAATTTTTTCCTTCTACCTGTCCTTACAATATTAAAGCGACTATTCCAGGATGCCTTAGTATGTGACTTATAAGTCTGTCTCTTCTTTTAACTATATTTTTCCAAATGCTTCTTTCTTCATCTATTTGCCGCAATACCTCTTCATTTGTCACTTTATCCACCCATCTGATTTTTAACATTCTCCTATAGCACCACATTTCAAAAGCATCTAACCTTTTCTTCTCAGATATAGATAGATTTATTCTAAGAAAGTTTAAAAGCTTCCTTTTTTTATTTTTCATTTACTTAGTAAATATAAGCTGATAATGCCATGTCTGCTAGGAATTCAAGCCCAGAAGCTTCGGAATAAAAGATAGATTTTATCGGCAGATAGGATCTGCCCTTCCATTTTATCGGCAGATAGGATCTGTTACGTAGAGGTTTGTGCCAGATTACAGCAAGACGCATTGATCGTATAGATCACTATACTCGCTTTGCGTCTAGTTTTAGAGCTTGTCAAGATTTATAGAATCAAAACCAGGCGAGTATGAATTAAGAATACATAAAGGGGTGAATGTTTTGAATACCTCCATTACAAAGTCGCTCATTCATGCTAGAAAACCTTTGTGAGATTTTAAAAACATCTTTGTTCAGAGCGAGAGAAAAATATTATTGATAAGGATTTTAATATTACTTCCAGTATAAATATTCATAATCAAGTCTTATAAAAAATTAAAAAGCACTAGAAATTTATTGCTAGCGGAAATATCTAATTAAACTATCTGACGTTCAGCCTGATCTCAGTTTAAAGATTATGGGTAGTATGATAAAATATGCAATTTTTTTTGTAGTGTTAGTTTATTCGTACTTTAGGGGTGGGAATAAACTTTTGAATTGTAAAAAAAGTTTGCGATGTTAAACAAAATATGTAGGTCAAATAAAAGTTATAATAAAAGAAAATATTATAAATTTAATTTACGAAAAAGAAATCAACTTTTAAAAAAAGTTTTCGAATTACAACTTTATTAAAGAGGGTTTGTTTTTTACATGACATCATTTTAATACAAAATAATAACAATAAATAATCTGGTGATTATTTACATCACAGTAATGCATGTTAACTTACATGTTTACAGTATTATATTTTTATACGGATGGGGCATATGTAATAATTTATTTGAGTCATGCGTCTTAATTTCTATTGCAGTATCGTGTCAGTTACACATTTATCATTACAGCTCACAACGACACCCTTTCCTTTACCTTAATATCCGCGGTTGTTTTTAATAAGTTACTTTATTACTTGAAGGGATTAATAAAGTTCTATACTGCTCCCCTTTACACATAAATATCGTTATCTTATTTATTCCGGTTTTTTCTTATTTGTATTTATAGACAGAGACTTCACGATAAAGTTATTAAGGCCTTAACCTCATTTTTAAGGGAAGAAGGATTTATTTACGTAATAACTTTAATGATTTAATAATATTATTCAATTGGTGTTATAAAGTATTTTTTAATAACACTTTTCTTTCGTAATTTGGTAGAATTAATAAAATATTTTAATACGGGCATTTTTCATGAATTATTTATTTACAGGACGTATCTAAAAAATTAAAAAACTAGTTACGTTACCAGTAATAAATATTAATCTTATCTTTAATTTTTTTATTATTTTGTAATAAAATATAACCGTAATTTTATAATATTTTAAAATTATTTTTATTAATATTAATTAAGGGTACAATATAACAAACAGTCTAAGCTTTTTATAGCACGATCATTATAACACAAATTTTCAAAACTGAATTTCTCAAAAAAGATTTGATTTTTCTTCATTTTAATCGCTTATAAGCATATCAAAAAAGTAACTGATATTTTAAAAGTATTGGGCAGAGGGAATTATATTGATTTTATTACGATTTCTTCTGCAGTTATCGGTAAAAGAAGATGATAAAAATCGGTCCAAATGGCTTCCTTTACATACATACGAGCTAGTACGCGCATTAGTTTCATTTATACGGACTCTCACAGGTTAGCGAGAATTGGGATCACAATAAACATACTTCTTTTGATAATTCACAATTTTATTGATACTAATCTTTATTTTAATCACGAGATTAAGATGCCTTTCTCATAGTAATATAGTCAAACCAATACTTCAGAAAAATAAACTATCTTTCCAGGAATTTTAATTTTTAAATTAAACAAATTTAAAAATTACGTAATTAACCGCAGTTTTTCTTAAAAAATAAGAGGCGGCTGAGAATAATACAAGCTGTAACGTAATGGGAGAAGAAAATCTGCATACAGCTACAGTGCTAACATCTTGTGGTTTAATTCTCCAATTAACCTTCCAAAACTCGTTGAACCACACTCCCTTTTATTTTCTTTCAGTTGCCATTGTTATGGAATCGAATATACCTGTTTTGTCAACGGGTATAAAACAACTGTCAGCGATTGAATTTTAGCAGCAAATAAAGTAAACTCTAGTGAAATTCATCGTCGCCTAAAAGCCGTTTATGGTGATGAATATTTTGACCAAAGTACTGAGAGCAGGTGGCAATAAAGTTTCGTGCTTAGAAGCCGGTAATGTGAATATCGAAGATGAACCTGGCACTAGTCGACCGATTTCTGTGATTGTTAAGAAGCACCGACAGAAGGTGGATGAATTAATTCAAAATGACCGTCGCATCACTCAACAATCATCTTCGTCAAATAGTCGTATCGAAGGAACGAATAGTACACATTATTTCAACAGTGGGATATCCTAAAATCTGTTCGAGATACATACCACGCAAACTCGTAGAATAGAACAAGTTCTGAAACCTTACCGTATCAAGGAAGATGATTTCTTTTCCAATAATTTGACGGAAGTTGAAACTGAAGAGTATCATTACGACACAGAATACGGGCATTATAGTTCGCCGCAATAAAAAATAAAGCTGATAGCACAGTTGTAGGACTTTCCCGTCACGCGGCTTGCACATGCATACACACATAACTTAATTTAGCACGTCAGTGCTACACTAGCGCTCGTTGTGGTGACGAGGGTACTACTGATGCAGTATACACATTTAGGCATTAGTTAGAGGATTTTTTAAGGTAGGGTGGGGGTGGGATTTTACAAAACTTTTTTTAAAAATATTATTATTTTTAATTGTTAACAAATGTGCCTAAGAAAAATAAGACCTTAATTAGGCGAAATCTCGAGAAACTGAGATTGACCTTGCTCTACGACCTCACCCCATTGACCTTTTCAGTTGAAAATTTAATGGCATCAGTACCCTATATATAGAAGAAATCTGATCAAGTTTCTTCAAAATCGATCCAGTATTTCTGGAGATATAATGTGTGACACCGTACATACACGCGCGCGCGTACTTACGAACAACCGGAAAATTTCCGTCCGGGCTTTTTTGGTTTCTTAGGTGTCAGAACATCAAGATCCGGTGAAAACCGCATGTGGTCCACGAACGATGCGTTTAGTATCAGTTTATCTCTTTTTCAACCATCTTTTTCTTTTCTTTCCAGTATTTCCTCGTTCTTTCGGATTGAACGTTTTTAGATTTACTGACCAGTTGTTGGTTCTGTTTTCTTTCTCTTTACGCAGTTTTGGAACCATTGATTCTCTGGACCATTTCCTTGTACGTTTTGTCTCTTTTTGGTCACCTCCGGTTGTATTGTATTGTATTCTTTCGTGTTCTCGACTCCCTCCTCATACGTTTGTTTTTATGGTTATAGTTTTTATGACTTCTAGGATTCTTTCAGATAGTTCTTGGGTATTTTCTTGTTGTGAACATAGAAGAATGGTTTCCTTTTTCTAAAAATGATTGTGAACTCTTCTGTTGTTCAGCTTTATCTTCATCGGCTCTTAAACTGTATTATTTTTGAGCCTAGGATCTTTCTGAGAATCTTCCTTCCTTTTTTTTCAGTTCTTCGGCAGATTTTATTGTTATGGGATAGACAATCTATTCAGTACAAGCTTTCTGGTTTAACAACTATAATGTTGCATCTTATTTTATTTATTTATTTCCCCAGTATTATACTGATTACAAGAGTAATATTCACCCGATGAAAACTGTCATCAACTATCCAGTAATCACTTTATGTTTTAATTTATCTCATAAATTCGTCTCATCGTGACAACCGACCCGATGTACATTATATTCTTCCATATTTTGTTGTGTTTAGGCTATAAACTTAGCCGTTAAATTTTCATATTTGCTCGGTATCTCTTTCCTATTTATTCCTCTCTTACGTACTTTATCATTTAGTATAGCGTAGGTTTCTTTTTAAAATTTAAACGAAATATAACATTAAAGATCAGATAAATAATGTTGAATAGAAATAAGAACGAGAAGTGTCGGCATCAGTTGTACGAGACGAGTCGGTTAAGTATGTGTTTAACGAGGTGCAATTTCATTGTGCATAGCAATTGAAGAACGGGGTAGCCGTTTCATTTCCACGCCATCACCATCTCGCACAAAACTACCGTGACTTGAGTACAAGCGACAAACATTTACATGGCCAATTTATCGCTACAACAGTAGAGATTCAACCCTTTTACAGACCCTCCCAGAATATAGAAAAGATTGTTTCTTCAAAATTTTAAGTCAGTATTTGTTCACTTCTGGTTTTGAATCGGGATGGCCCAGTTTGTTTTTTGAATCATTTGTTTTTAACATAAAAACTTTACTGTCAGACGGCTGGGTACATTATATGAATAGTTATTTCGTGTTGTTAAGAATTAATTAAATGAAATCCAATAAATAATTAGAATAACCATTTTTATCTATCTATACTTTATTTCTTAATTATTAATTTATATTTATTTTCAGATGATTCTCTAATGCAATGCTAGTTATATTAAAAATAAATTTAAAAGTTATAGATACAAATATGATAAAATCCATGAATTTAATTGACATATCATTAAATATAATATATATAAAAGTTGGTCAAAAGTTTTCTTCCACTATGTTTTATAAAAACCTTTTATTAAACATTTTTTTATTTTTTTATCTTTTTTACACGACTGTCCAAAAAAAGATGTAATACATTTAGGGTATATGTTTATATATAAGTATGGAAGTTTGTTTGTTACTCTAGTAGCTAAACGGCTGAACCAATTTACATGTAAAACTCATAAATATGAATACATAAATAAATAAGTATATAGATATGTTTAAATAAATATAAAAAATTATACTCCATACAAAATTGTCGCCCGCACACTCTTTAATTACCAATATTAGTAATTATCCTATATTAAGGAGCAATGTTTATTGCAGTTGTATTTTTTATTTTTAATATTTACCTTTTGTTTAATGGAGTATAACAACAAAGAAAAATTTTAACGTAGATTAACAAGAAAAGCTTTTAATCATAAAACTTTTAAACCATTAATCATGATTAATCGAGAAAACCTTTTCTAGATTATTCTTCTGATCAGTTTGAGTTTAATTGGTGTATAGAAGAGATTGCATGTTATTTGTGTTCTACAAATTTAATGTTTGGATGAGATTACAGTTAAACTACCGAATTTATTCCAGTACCCACCGCAATTTTTTTCTTGGAATCGGAGAGGAAAAATTAGGGTGCGGGATTTACTTGAAACATAACCTTTAGCCAGGATAATTTATGTAAAGTAAACGTTTTCTTAGAAGTACCTAAATTAAAACACGTAAATATAGTTAGATTAGGCTTTCGTTTATCAACACCGGATGCCGCTTATACAGAATACAACCTTAATGACTAACATCCTGTTCATGGTATTGGAAATCGGGCGGCAGGAAGAATATTTAATGTAGATGAAAACTGCATTCGAGACCGGCGTAAGAAGAAACAACTTCTGGTGAAAGGCACCGGAAATAAAATGGCTTTTCGTGGCTTAAAACCAAAATACACAGACATAGAAAAAAACCTTTTTTTTAGAATTATGTAGGAAAGACATCTTGAGACGTTGAACATTCTTTTCAAACACCCTCGGTCGTCCCGTACACTTCCCTTTACACAAACATTCGGTCGTGACTCTTAAATCCGGTCTGATATATCATCGAAAAATATTATTTTCAAGTGGGAAATCACAATTAAAATTTCTACGGAACGCTCATTGAATTGTAACCACAGAATTACCTTTAGCAAACTGCAAACACAGATGGTTTTTTGTTCAGGAGTGCGTGGTGCTATTAGGCAAGAAGATACGGAATCAGTATAATGCCATTCGCGCAACTACAACTTTCCTTTTTGCTGTTTGATTATATGCTTAAATCTATATTGTACGCCTCATCCAAGATATGTAATAACAAAAGACACCGTTATTATTTTTTACTTTCCCGTGTAGGTAGCGCTATAGCAGAGCTACAGCTGTAGAGGGAATGCAGTGTAATCGATTTAGTTTGAGTATATTCGATTTTCACCGGATCTTGTCGTTTTGACACATATGGAATGCAAAAAACTGGAAGAAGATTTTCCGAGTGTTCATACGGACGTACGTGTGTTCAGTGTCGCACTCTAAATCACGGTATATCTCCAGATCTATTGGACCGAATTTGTCCAAACTTGGTCAGATTATTTCTATATATATATAGCGCATTAATGCTATTAAATTTTCAAACTAAAAGTTACAGGATGAGGTTGTACAGCAAGGTGACCCTCAGTATCTCCAGATTTTGCCTAATTAAGGTTATATTTTTCTCACGCACATTTGATAATTAGAAAACAACAATATTTGCACAAAAAAAAATTTGCAAAATCGCACCCACTAGTGGTTAGGTAGGCATACTGCGTTCCCCCTGTCCCAAAGGAGCGCTAGTGTCGTAGTCAGCCATCTTGGAATTTCCCTTTTTCTCCTGTGGGAAATTCCTTTTTCTCTCGACCTCTTTGTCCGGGTAATTTGAATTCCACAGGATTGCCAACCAAATTATTTTTTACACTTTAAATATTTATTTTATTTAGTTAATATTTCAGAGATTGGTTAAACTGATGTACAGCTGTTGTAGTCGTCTGCTATGATGTGACGTCACAGGTGAATGGTAGAATTAAATAAATGAATAATATTTAAAGGATAAAAACGTAACTCGGTCTGGATAGGTCTCTAACTCGATCGCCCGGTTGACTCGGTAACTGGTGTGTTTAGCCTCGCGGCTACCAGTCTTCCGATCTACAAGCGAAATTTTTACTATGTAAATTTTTAAATTACATTAGTTTAGTTAGTGCCAACCGTCGCCGCTAGTACCGCCGCAACCGCGAAAATTTAATTTGGTATGCGAACGCGCTTTAGTAACAATCACTGAATTAAATAAACGAAAAAATATTATATTTAAATAAAACGATAAATATTTTAAATTAAGTTTTGTGTGTAAGCTGTCCATCAGAAATAACCCCAGTTATAGGAATTTCCCGGAATGCGACTTTAGCCGCGTGATGTGAACATTTGAACATGCAATATTTTTATAGTGATATGTAAAACTTTTCAGAACGTTGTTGCTTAAAACACTTTTAAACTTCCTCAAGAAGAATTTTAAGTTCTTAAATCTTTAGTTATTTAAATTCTAAATAGTTTATTACCAATGCTTAGCTTAATGATTTTTTTAAAATTAATGATTTAGCTTTTATTTTACTCATTTACAATTTTTTTAATACTAAAATTTTACAAATTGTAAAATCTTTACATTTAATAAATCCCTTTAATGGTGAATGTACTTTCTGTAAACATCAACAAATGCCAATAAAGTATTAAATAATCGTAGTTAACTGACAAAAATTATTTTCTTTTAATATCTAAATGAAAAAATAATAGTTTTAAAAATAATAGTTCTGTTCATTTATTTTCAGAATTAGATTTATTTGTACGTATAAATAATCGTCATGGAAAAATTAAAGAAAAAGTATTAATTAAAGTATTAAAAGGAAATGCATGTAACAAAATTGAAATCGGTTGGTTAAGCTGTCATTTTCTGATTTGTTGAGCTAAACCTTATGGCCTATTGCTGTATAAATAAAGTTACTGTACTCTCTTTTATACATTTACAGAAAATAATCTACAAATTCATTTATTGAAACTTTTCAAACATTTGAAAGTTAGGTAAAAAAGAACAGTGTGTACACAAAACACGTGCACGTGCGTACACACGTGCACACTGAAATCGAAATAACAAGATAACTTTTCTTCGTATCGTATTCCTTAGATTGATGTTGTTGTCTAAATTAGACCACTTTCATTTAATCAAGATTCCCGAAAGGAGTAAAGCTAAAATAAACTTTGTTTTTACCACGTTTTAAAAATGATTATTTGAGGTAGGAACACTCGCAAAAGTAATATCAATCAATGGAGCAGTCCTTATATCTCATTTATTTAGTTTTTGATGCCCTTCTATATGGGGCAAGTAGATGATTTATTATTTGAAAGTATTTATTTCTTTGCAATGTATTATTGTATCACAAATTTACCTGTATACAAATATTTAAGAATACTTTCAGATACTAAAGTTTTGTCTGGTTGATACCCAAACTGATATTTTCCGGAAATTAAATGCCTGTTTTCAGTAACAAATTCTGGAGGAACTTTTTTTTTATTTCTAGAGTTCCTAAAAACGTAAGGCCTACACCATTAAGTACTCTGCAAGTAGTCAGCTATTAAAATAATTATCAGCTGTTACATTTCTATCTGTATTTCTGATTGAGTGAATTAATGTTTTGACCAAGTGAAATTCTGTGTGTTGTAAAATGTTCGGGAATCGTACAACGCATAGATTTTTAGTCGATATTTGGCAGGTTTCTTTGCCATATATTATAATATAAAACTACAACGGCCTTGAAATCCAATTAGGACTTAGTCAATTGCAACAAATTCCCCTGGGTTGTACGAAATTTGGCAGTTTGATACAAACTTATCAAAAACTCCCTATTTGGGGATAGTTTGTCGGTATTATAACTTTGTATTCTAGTATTTATATCATCATTCTGGCTTCTCAATAAACTTCGAAAACGATTTTCGTTGACGTTTACCCGAAGAATTGTTAGCGCAATGCCGTTACTAGTAAAACTTCCTGACAAGTTAGTCCAATTTCCTCGTTTTACAGCCAACAAAAATATTGCACTAAATGCAGCTAATATTTCTGTTCTTGTAGTTTTTCGATAGTATCTTTCGCCGCTGTGAGGATGAGAAAATTTTTTTTTGTCAATAAAAATATTTCTTTATTTTACAATATTATCGATCATATCAGTATTTACTAGTCGAAAAGAACAATCCAGCGCTGTTTTACTTTGGCAAGAAGGTTCTCTAAGTCCAGGAAAAACCGTCACTATGTTTTTTGATGTTGTATTTGACACTGTTGCAACAAGATCAAGATCAGAGGCTCATAATGAACTGCCGTCTTTACTTATGAAGAACCGAAAGTCAGAAGTTTCGTCGAAATATTCATTATCGTCAGTGCCCAAATTGACTTCAGAGTCACTGTCGTGTTCATCTCCTTCGATATTTTGCAGCTCGAAATCTATATCACTCTCATTATTTATATCACTTGGTTCTTTCTCGTTTTCAAGATCTTCCCGTTCATCGACAACTTGTTGGATTTTATCTGGTGTATAGAATCGTTTCCTAAAAATACTTTCTCTCTTTCCAGTTTAGCCTCCGGTAACTACCGTTTAGATAATTCTTCAGAGGATGAATGAGGATGATATGTATGAGTGTAAATGAAGTGTAGTCTTGTACATTCTCAGTTCGACCGTTCCTGAGATGTGTGGTTAATTGAAACCCAACCACCAAAGAACACCGGTATCCACGATCTAGTATTCAAATCCGTGTAAAAATAACTGGCTTTACTAGGGCTTGAGCGCTGGAAATCTTGACTTCGAAATCAGCTGATTTGGGAAGACGCGTTAACCACTAGACCAACCCGGTGGGTCTCCTAAAAGTACTAGAAAAAGTTATCTTCACGTAAACTATTCTGGTTCTAATAGAATAAATAACAAATATGTTTATACAGATTTGAATGAATATAACTATAAACACATTGTAGAAAAAAAATAAAAAAGTAGAAATATTTACCTATATTTTTGTTTAACGAACAACTACACAGTAGGAGACGAGGAGCCACCCTGGTCAGTGTGAACCGTCGTTTTATAACACAACGGATCGAGTACGCGGAAGGCTGGCCGCCCGCAGTCTTTGGGAATTTACCTTTTTATTGCCACTTCCTCACATGGTCAACAGTCAATATTATAACGGAACCTTGTCACTAAATAGTTCATTTGAAAATACGTAAAGGCCCACCTGGCTTATTAAACTCCTTAGTAAAATAAATCAAAAATCTGAAAAAGGCGGCCAATCTACCGCTTACGCGAGCGCTTGAAGGTTAAATGGACGAAAAAAATATTATATTTAAATGAAATGAAATATTTTATATTAAGTTGTGTTTATATGCCATGCATCAGAAACAACCCACAGTTGTAGGACTTTCCCAGAACGCAGCTTTAATAGCTTGACGGGAAATACAGCTTTCCTACAACTGTGCTGTCAGCTTCTTTTGAAACTATTTCCTTCTTAATTCTATTAAAATAGAATATATTGTTATGAAATTAATATTCTTCCTATTTTTTTTCTTCGTTACACACTGGACATCGTCTGGAACCAGATGCATTTTTATTAATATTTTATAATTAAGTAAAGGTTTGGATTTAACAGGCTTGTCGGATGATAGGAAGCTATAAATTTTAATGAAACCTACATGTTTCCCTACATTTAATATTCAAACCTATATTAAAAAATTAATATCAAGCTGATGACAATCTCTTTTAAGTATTGAACTTTAACTTTTAACCAAAACAAGGTTACATCTTTCAGAGAAGCTGTATTAAAATTAATCTATGTTATTTTTAGTATATCCCTTACTATAGTTTGGCTAACAAAAAAAGAAACTAACAGAAAAATATATTGAATAACAAAAAAAGAACGAAAAAAGGCCACATAACCTGAAACACCTATGCACCTATAAATTTGTGTGACTTTTTTCTTATTAGTAGCTCTAGAGATATTTCCCAATACATAGTCCTTTGCTGCTGAGTTATTTGCTAGATACTCCTATATTCATGAGATATATTTTAATGATGAACTTTATACAATACAGAGGTAAAATTTATTTAACTCATTTGGAAAATTTACAGTAAGGTGAAACTTTGTTGGTTCTTGATTTAATAAAATCTGTCTGTTTTAAAGATAATAATTTCATGTAATTCTAATGATTAAGATAAATATTTAATGATCTAACTGAAACATAAAAAAATAAATTAATTTATACTCGTTTATAATGACGTTTAGTTTTGTAGAGAACATCTGCCATCATTAGTATCTGAACTGTTGTCAGCAAGATTATAAAACAACCTTATAGAACGTGAAACATATGTTGACTATACAACTAGAAAAGAAGCGTAAATAAATATTTGTTTTCTAATTTATTGGTTATAATAACGATAATTACAGTGTTGAAAGTATAACTGACAGGTTGTGTACGCGTACGATTTAAAATGACAAAAAGTAAGAGAAAAAAATGAAGACTGGTAGAGAGTCTTAACACTATTTTTTCTAAGGAAGTAAAAAACTGTATAGGGGAGTACAAAACAATCATATAACTAACATGACTTAGTTTTTATTTCTCTTAAAATCATTTTTAATGAAACTAATGTAATGGAAAATGATTTTACTATATTACTATATTTTTGCCCAGTAAAAGTTTTTTCATCCCCAAGTTCCATTTTCCTTAAGAGAAATAGCACAAATTTAACTCTTCAGTATTATCAAAATTTAAATACACTTTACTGATAAAAATAATATTTCATCGAAAAGTAAAGACATTTTTATATATCAGATGATTTAATCTCCCGGCTGTTATAGTATGTAATAGAGGGATAGTTACAATTCTGTCTGTCAATAAATAACTCCATAGGAATTAGTCCCTGAGTCGAAATAACAAACTCCCGTAAATAAGTTCTGAATTTGTAGATATGCAAATTGAAAGGTTGCAACTTTATTAAAACTTTTTTGATATATTTTTGTTTTTCAGATTGATAAAAATAATAAATTTGAGAAATCCTAAAACTTTTGATATAGTTTTGAAAAGTAGATAGTCCATTTATTTATTTTAATTTAAATGTTTCCTTATGTGAAAATTAAGGAATCTTCGTCTAGAACAGTTTTCTTAAACTAACTACTACGTTCTTGAAAAAAGAAAATTAAATCCTAAAAACTAACAAGGTGAACTTAAACAAAAACATAATATTAGTGTAAACAAGTTAGACACAGATAAATTTAAACAATTAGAAAAAAAAACAAAAAAGAGAGTTAAATGTATTGGATAAAAATGAAAGAAAATTAAAACAAGTTTAAATGAAAGTTGATATTATAAAATAATATAAAAATATTGTTTCCTAAGAGTAACTATAAATTTAAGTTAAATTAAACCAAAAATTAGTACATATGGCAAATTAAAATAAATTTACCATCTTCTTGTAGCGATCTTAGACATTGAAAAGGCCTATGAAATGGTTTGGAAAGAGAGAATAATTTTTTTCTTACTACAGGACGTTGTTAACGGGAACATGTTGTACCTTGTGGCTAATTTCCTGAGCAAACGAACGATCCGTATTAGAGGTAATGGGGTACTTTCAAACGTCTTTGAAATTAAAAATGGAGTCCCTCAGGGATCAGTATGATGCTTTTTTTGATGGCTATAAGTGGGGTAGCAGATGTGGTCACTCCGCTGGTGAAAAAAGTATCTTCGCTTACAATTTCACTATCATTTGTATAGGCAATAAAATTAAAAGTACTAGGGAAACGTTGCAGAACTCGCTTAACTTAGTGCAAAGACGGGCACATGCTATTGGCTTCAGATTGTCAGTAACTATTTACGATTTATTGTTTTCTGTAGATAGCTTGACCGATGTAAGAGTTAAACTATACTTAGGTAAAGATGAAATAAAGGGAATAGACGAGGTTAAACTCCTAGGTATTACTTTTGATGGAAAGCTGACTAGGTCGAGCTACATTAAGTACACTAAGACTGATTGTCTAAGTAGGATTAACGCCGTTACTCAAATCCTGCAAGTGGAGTGTGAACAAACTCATTTTCCTGAATACATATAGAAGTATAATTTTCTCAGTCTCAACAATTTTAGGGGAAGAAGTACTTATCCCACCCTTTCGACCTCAGACTGCTTCGCTATCTCCAGGAACTAGACTTGTCTGTTTCGGCTTCCTGAAAAAGAAATGTAATGCTGCGCTCCTTGGCTGCGCGCACGTTTGAGATTGAATATTTACCGTCTGGAAGACGCAATCGGGACCCACATTACCGACCTGGTAGAGAGACCAATTTAGCGAGATGACTGAGAAATACAATGATTACACATATGTCTAAAACAGACGGTTCTGTCTCTGCTGATGGGTTTGGCTGTTCAGTAAGCTTATTATCTAATAATGAGTTGTAAAATTTACCTTATCAAGGCACTTTGCTTAATAGCAATTGACAAAGTGCTCAATAACAATGAGGGACCAATAATTAAAAGCCTTTTTAAATTTATAAAAATATTTTTTTGAACGTTTTCTATCGCAAGAACATCAAAAAGTTCCCTACCTTAGATATTATTCTTGTGAGGAAATAACTGTTTGTTTGGTTTAAGGTTTATTCTATTTTTACCATTATTGGGATAGACGTTATCTCATCCAACCTATGTAACAGGCGGTGCTTTAGGTCGTGACCAACAATATGAGTTAAGAGGATTCAAAGATTTAGTTGTGTATAAACAAAATTTATGCTTCCAATTGGAATTTCCTAAAACCACAACTGTTTGTATTTTGTACTTTTATCCTAAAAACATTTAAATTGTTTTCGTAGATATTTAAAAGTGTTTGTTAAACATTATTTATTTTTTAATGTGAATTTGTCTGCCTTAATACATGATTAATACAGAGAATTATTGAATTCTCTGTATTGTTTAAATTTCTCTGAATTCTCTGAATTTAATTAATTAATTAACAATTAATTAATTCTCTCTGAATTCTCAATTAAATAATTCTCTGAATTATTTAAATTCTTAAATTTTAAATAATTAGCACTACCCGCGGTTTCGCACGCATACTTGTTATGTAGCTTCAGTTTTTCAACATTCCATTTGTTTGATTGATCTTCAATCTCAACAGCTTGAATTTCAGTTTGCGGGGTTTTTGTAGTCTGTATTTTTCTCTATATACAAAGATTTATCGAAATCGGGCAGTACGTTTTGCAAAATTTAGTAACGAACAGATAAATTTTCAGACTATACATTAGTACGATTAGTATTTATCATTATTTCTTATTTTATTTCTTTTATTTATTATTTCCTCATTATATTTCCTTTTTCCTGTATAGCCTCCGGGAATAACCGTTCAGGTATTACTTTAGAGGATGATTGAGGATGATATGTATGATTGTAAATGAAGTGTAGTCTTGTACAGTCTCAGTTCGACCATTCCTGAAATGTGTGGTTAATTGAAACCCAACCACCAAAGAACACCGGTATCCACGATCTAGTATTCAAGTCCGTGTAAAAATAGCTGGCTTTACTAGGGCTTGAACGCTGGAACTCTGGATTTCCAAATCAGCTGATTTGGGAAGACGCGTTCACCACTAGACCAACCCGGTGGGTTATTTCCTCATTATCTACTGATGATGATTGTTTAACAATCGAAATGGAGATCTAGTTTTTAGGATTAATTACTTTTTTTTATAATAACTTAAGAAAACAGTAAATTAGCACAGCGTTGATGTTTAAAAGAATCTGTATAACTTTATTGTTTTACAGTTAAACAGATAGTAGGATACAATTATTTCTTCCCAAATCAACTGATTTGGAAGTCGAGAGTTCCAGCGTTCAAGTCCTAGTAAAGGCTTTAAAACGGATTTGAATACTAAATCGTGGATACCGGTGTTTTGTAGTCGGGTTTCAATTAAACACACATATCAGGAATGGTCGAACTGAGACTGTACAAGCAAGACTACACTTCATTTACACTCTTACATATCATCCTCATTCATCTTCTGAAGTAATACCTGAACGGTAATTCCCAGAGGCTAAACAGGAAGAGAAAGAAATAATAATAATAATTCTTTATTCCATAATACATATACAAAAAAGAATGTTTTTACAATATACAGTAACATATAACTATGATAACTGAAAAATGTAAAATTAACATTAATAAACTAATTTACAAAATTTCTCTTAAGTTAATTAAAATCACAATATCCTTAATTTTGTTTTTAATTACTACTACATTTAAACTAATTTAATAGATTAAACGTAGCGTTAAATGAAATTTCATTAAAAAAATTTAATTCTTAAAAAATTAACATTAAATTCTTAGATTTGATCTAAAAAAAAAAAAAATTAAAAACAAAAAAACGCAGTTTAAGAGATTATCAAAAAACTTAGATTAATGCTTTATTATTTATTACCGTTAATTACTTAAAAAATAAAAGTATATGTACTAAAGATAGGTGCCTCCTTAGCGCATAGCTCATCAGTTCTTAAATACTGTTTAAATCATTTATTATTATTAACGCTGAATCACAAAAATATTGTGAGTCGAAAACTAATGGTTTTATAATTCATTGAAACTCGAGTTCGAATTTCACATAAGACTCCCAAAACTGGATTTTTGAAACCTTAGTTACTATTATCATTGTCAGGTGTATAAAAATAAATTTTAATAACAAAGATGATTGGATGCCATTTCACTTGGGGGAATTTTTATGTACCTTAAAGTTTAATATACTCATGTATAAACCGGGTGTTCTAGACCACTCATCCACCCCTTGTAAAATAAAAGGAAGTGATTTTTCTGGAAAATGCAAGAAGTTTTGATCAAGTGGGAGGCGCCTCTACTTTTGGTCTTATTGCCAGCTTCCGGTTTCGACCGGAAGTGGGTTAACTAGACCAGACGTTCTTTTATTTTAGTGGGACAGACATATTTTCACCGCGAATTTGCATTCTAGGAACAAATACACATAAGTCTTGTCTGAAACATTTTTCCACAAAGTGCCATCTTTAATCTTTAAATGACCTTCGATCTTTACCTACTTCTGAGTTCCTTCAAAAAATCTTTTAAGTACCAAAAACTTGATTTTTAAAAACAAACAAAAATTTACAATAGTAAACTACTTATTTCTTTACGTTTAGTAATATTATCAGCTTTCGGTTCTGACCGAAAGTGGATTAGCAAGACCGGATCTTCATTTTTCTAAGCGGGACATTCTTTTTTACCACTGAGTTGCATTATACGCACAAAAGTAAGTAAGATATTTGCAAAATTTCTCTGAAAAGTGCCTTCTTTGTTCCTAAAATGAGCTTTAAACTCTAACTGGTCCTAAATTACTTCAAAATCTTTTCAATTCCTCGGTAATGATTAAAAGAAAAGAAAACAATTTTACTGTAAAAAACGTGCATCCTACAGAACGGTGAGCTCATTGCCAGTTTCAACCGGAACTAAATTATTTTGACAGGATCTCTGTATTTTGGATGGAACGTATATTAAAGCACTGGAAGGTATACTATTGTAAATTTTTATTTTGTAAAAATCAAGTTTTTGGTGCTTAAAAGTGTTTTGAAAGGAATTCAGAACTAGACAATGTTCGGAGATCAGTTAGTGATTAAATATGGTACTATATATAAATATATTTCGAACAAGACTTACGTATCTTTGTCCCTAGAAACCCAATACGCGTGAAAGTATGTGTGTGTCCTATTTAAAAAAAGAACTTCTTGTCTAGTTAGCCCACTTCTGGTCGAAACCGGAAGTTTGCAATATGATCAAAAGGTAGAGCGCCCGCGACTTGGTGATAAAACCTTTTTTTGCATTTTCCAGAAAAATCACTCCTTCAATTTTGGAAGGGATCCTAGACCTAGGAAGGGTCCTAGAGCAGCCGTCCGGTCTAGGACCCTTGGTATGTATATATATATATATATATATGTGTGTGTGTGTGTGTGTGTGTGTGTGTGTGTGTGTGTGTGTGTGAGCAAGCGAGAGCGCGCGCGCGTGTGTGCTTTATAGTTTTTTAAGCGGAAAGAAAATTTTCTGGAGTTTATGTTTTTTATAGAATTTTTATTTTTATTTCTTTTCTGAAGACGTTGGATTCATAGTTATATATTTCTTTAAACGAATACTTTAAATTAAAAAAAATACGAAACTTTGTATTTAAATACTTTTAAAAAAAAATATATTGGAAAATTCATTTTCAGATCGGGCAGAGAATAACAGAACAATTTAATTGGCGACTATGTAAAGGTCATGGACGTTGAATGTAATATATATATTTTTAACATATGTTTAAAAAATATATAAATATACGTATGCTTTTTGCAAAATACAGTACTTGCTCGGGAGGCTATCTCAAAATACCTAACAGAAAGTGATTGCACAATATTCAGTTGCATCTTCAACTAAATAATTAAAATAATCTCATTCAACTTCAAAGTTAAAACTGCAACTTTTTACATCGTCAGTCCTTTTTTTTTTTTTAATAAATTTTCTTTTATAATGGAAATGACAGAATAGGTTTTTTTTTGTTGGATACAAATATAATTTGGAATCGTCTACGTAAAATTAAATTTTTCAAAACTTTAATGATGGTATCATGTTTTACGGCATACTTGCCAATACCACAATATATATAGATTTGTTAAATCAATCCTACATCATATTTTATTCATTCCAGAGATGAAGTTCATTTATATTCCGACAAATTGGTCCATCGTATCTTATCATATTATAAAAACCATTTTAAAATAATGTTGTTACACTAATCGGAGCAATGAAGTTTTAAAGACTGGAAATAAAATCTTGCAAAAAATTGCCGTACATGTTCTGTCAGAACAAAAAAAAAATATATAAAAACGCGAGTAAATATAAATAAATTTAAACATTACTTTTACATTAAATCAGTGTAAACGTGAGTAAATATGTATTTTAAAAATAAATTATTAATCGACCTACCACTAATATTCTACTTAGTAATCTACAGTAGATACAACAAAAAGTCAATACGAATTTTCATTTGTCTTAAAAATCTTCGTGCTGATAATCATCTTTCCTTTATTAAGTATTCTATACGCATTTCAATGTATCCTATTTCATTGTACCTAAGTTATTCAATTAATGTTACAATCACTGTAACCCTTGAACTTTACCCGTATACTCATAAAAATAACGATTTCGTAGATTTTTAACAAAATACCATAAGGACATAAAAAAAAATCCATTTAGCTTATTTCATTTTTTCTTTTTTATTAATTATTTATTATTATTTTTCCTATTTATTAATTTGGTGTTTTAGTGTTGGTTATTTATCAGCCGATTTTTTAAACAAAAGTGTCATTTTGATCACATAAAAATGCTTAAAAATTTTTCGAATAAAAAACAATATGATAAAACGAAGGATTATACCGAAATATAAAGGACTGAAAAATTGATATGATATGACGGCATTTTGAAATTCTGTACATGTTTACACAGTAATTTTTTTATTTGGTAAACGAAATTGGTATAAATGTGTGTACCAAATATTATTCTGATTTCTCAATCTGATCTTGAGAAATAAACTTTTCATTAATAAACATGGAATGGCGGACAGAGGAAAAACGAAAAGGGAAATCGACATTTATTCATAGTACATTTTTTGTACATTTTGACACGCAAAATCCAAAAATGTGTCGTCAGCTCACTATTTTAGGATATCCTGTATTTTTAATAGTAATTCTCTCTCTCCTAAATATTGTACATATTTAACAATTATAAATATATGTTTAACAATTATGGAGGAGTTTATTACGAAAATTATTATTAATGAATCTCCGCTTCAATTATCAGTAGAGAAGTTTACTCTCTGTAAGTAAATTTGTTAAACAATTAAAAATAACTAAATCATTTTGAAATATCGCCATTTTGTACGTATGCAATAAAAGATATTAAGCACATGATGAAACACTAAATCGTGGGTACCGGTGTTCTTTGGTGGTTGGGTTTCAATTAACCACACATCTGAGGAACGGTCGAAATGAGACTGCACAAAACTACACTTCATTTACACTCATACATAACATCCTCTGAAGTAATACCTGAACGGTAATTTCCGGAAGCTAAACAACAAAAAGGAAGAACACATATATGTTAATGTATACATTTTTAAAGAAGATGTCGATAATTTCGTACAAAAAGGCTTTGAAAGTAAAATTTACAATTATTTGAAAAGAAATTGTAATATCTAAAAAAAAAAATAAAAATATTTTTACTAATTTTCCCAGTATCTAGCCAAATTGTAGTCAAATCATATGTAAAACGTTTTACAGAGTATGCTATATAATTTAGATTTAATAATTGAGATTAGTTATTTTACAGTTAAATTTAGCTACTTGTATGAAATGAAGCTGATTATATACATCAGCCTAATTTATTAAATTATGACTCGATTTCTAAAGTTTATTCATACTATAGATTCTTGAAATGGGTTCTTAGAATTTACAAATATATTTGTTCAAGATTTCAGAACGTCCAGAAGATTAGTATATATTGTATAAGTTAAGGGGAAAATGCTTTTAAAGTACTGAATTTCCCAGATAAAATCCTAGCGTATTTGTATCTTTTTTTTATTCTTCTGTATAAAGTAAATAAAAGAGAAAGAAGAAAAGAGAGAAAGAGTGATGGAAAAAGGCGAAGGAATAAAGAAAGAAGAAGAAGGTAATTAAATTAAAGATAAAATGGCAAAAGCACGCAACTGTTTCAATAGCAGCGGCAGTACAGTGTACACGGTTGAAAGCAGGAAACTGGAACCCGGTACCTACACAAAACCCGGCGTAACCGTCTTCAAAGTAGTTCCATCTCGACGTAATAAAAGGGGTGTGAAGGTTAGACGAGGAGGGTGGAATTTCTACCTATAAACTGAAACACATCTCTTCGTACATTCAAGTACAGTACAAGAAATCGCCAAGCAATTTCTTAGAATAAAGTAACATAATACTAAAGAAAAGTAACAGAATACGATGCGATGTGGCATTTCCATTTTAGCTGAGTAGCATCCGGTGTGATGTCTGCTTCAGTATACCATTCGTCTAGAGAAAAAAGAAAATAAACTGACATCGCTAAAGAATAAGATAAGTATCATTAAAAATTCACTCTGTAATTCGAACATGATATTGCCTATAAGAAAATATACTCTAGCAGAAGTACTCTTGGGCTCAGAATAGACATTACTGCAAGACTTTATACTTGTGAAGAAACTAATTTGTACATTTTATAATGTATAAAAATTAGGACAAATCAATTAAAAAACTAACAATAAGTCAAATATAAATGTCAGATTAAAAATATAACAATACAGATATGGTTCTATAACAATAAGAACCATTAAATATACATGCGTTACAGAAATAACACTTCTGGGAAACGCCAATGAATACAGTAATTTTGGTAAAAATAAAAAGAAAACACAAACAAACGGTTAGGTTAAATTCGTTGTAATCGACACTAAACACACACTAACAATTATACTGGACGACTTAACGTGGTGCACTACACAAAATTACGTCTATAATGAACTAAATGATTTGTTTATTAAAACAAAATACCCATTTTTTTTTTTAGTTTTTTCTTTTGATTCTAATTGTTGTCATAATATTCTAATTGTGTGTCAAAAAATTTCTTAGAAAAGTCGTGTAACGACAATAGTATATCTCACCACTATATAACGAGATAACCGGCCTCCGTGGCGTAAGTGGTAGCGTCTCGGCCTTTCCCGGGTTTGAATCCCGGTCAGGTATGGCATTTTCACACGCTACATAATTGTCATTTTTTTAGCCTCCTAACCACCTAACGGTGGTTCCGGAGGCTAAAAAAAAAAAATGATATAACAAGACAACTTTTTTGTTCTTCCCAGAAATCGCAATAGTCAACCAATCATTACGAAATTTTAACTGTAGCTTTCTTATGTCCTGTTAAAGCCCAACATGGCATTAATTGTTGGGGGGGGGGGGGTGGCGACAGGAACGTCACTGGGTGGGTGTCGGGTGTCTTCCACTACGGGGTTGGGATGTAGCTTTCTTATGACCCCCAGAATGTTTAACACAGTTCAAAACTCACCGATATCACTACTATATAAATCGTAAATAAAAAAAGGAAGTATAAATAATTAACCGAGAACTTCTTTTAAAAGAAAGAATTTGTATTACTATCATAATAAACGTAAAAAAAAAATTAGTTCGATGATAAAATTAAAGGGAATAACGACTATTTACGTATTTTACTGCTTTCATGGTATAAGGAATATTGAACTTCAATATCAATATTAACTTTTTCAGAAAGTTATAATATGTTTTACTAAATTTAATTTCATTTACTAATCTAGGGACGACCCGGGAGTACTCATCGTCACACAAACAAAGTCTTCGTAGATTTTTATATAATGAACTAAGGAGTTCCATCAGTGTAAGCCATATATATAATTGGCATAAATTTCACTCTCAGTCTTGGTATTAATATTTTTATAACGTCTAGGTCAGCGAAGTCACAGAGAGGAATCTACGTGAAAGCGTTCTTAAAAACTTGAAGAGGAACGTACATCTAAATTTGAATAATATTCAAATAGGTAACGTAATTAAAATATGTAACCATTGCAATCAAAAAGTGGAATGATAAACTGCTGGACTTTGCTGTGCTGGGAGCAAAGTAATTTTTGTACATCATCAATATCCTTCTGATTTCATTAAAAATTTAATCTTTGGAACACATTTTCTACCTAAACATTTTATTTTATCCGGTAAGTTGTGAATAACAATAACTATGAAAGCAATAGAGGCAACAGTCCACATATAATTACCAAGAAACTATTTCTAATTTTGAAGTTCTATAAACATACAGCGTGGACGTAGCCGTGACTGGGTATACTAGTATATATATAATATACAAATATATATACAAGGCTACATGAAGTGTAGCTTTGTCTGAGAATATAACTTTTCATTTATCATTATTTACACTTGTTTCAGTTATTCACAGAAAATTCCTTTGTAGCAGTGAGATCTTGTGGTGTAGTGTGCTGCAATATATGTAATTTATAAGGACGGAATTTTAATCGTTTCCTCAAAACATCGTGAACTGTAGATTGTGGAAGATTTAACAAAAGACTGGAACGGAATGCAAGAATGGCGGGTGATTCAATATTTCTCCCTACAGATCACAGAGCCTGGACAATGTCCCTTGCTGCTGTATCTTTCTATTATCGGGCAGATTTCATCGGTTATTTAGTGGCGGTTATAAATTTTAAGTGTTATTTATGGACGGATTTGGTAATTTGCGTTCTTATCCGTATGGACCAACGTGAAATTTATTTATTGGTTCTGACCGTGGGAGAGTAAGCGTTTGAGCCTAGTAATCCCGGCGTGATTCCCCTTCAGTCCGTCCACTGAAGTCCTTTCGGTACCAGCACCTATGGGCTAGCAGGAATGCGCTTACCGGAATCCTAGTTATTTGGAGGGAGAAATGCGACCCCTTCTCCGGAGAGAGTCGCATGTGCTGACTAAATGAGATTGTGTTCTGTTTGTGGGACGGTGTGAGGTGTTGTCTAGGTTTTTAAAGCTTTAACAAAATTTAATTGTGAAAACGGCCACTTTCGCGGCCGGAATTTTCGCGCGATTCCATTTATAGGTTACATATAGGTATAGAGGCTCCTAAGCCTGATTTTTCATTTTTTGACTCTCGTACGGCCTCTTCACGGTGGTTTGTTTAATACGGCATGTGGACGTTTTCTTGTACCCTGTGGAGTACTGTCCTCTCGGCAGGTGTCCCGGAGATGGTCGTGTTCGGTCACGGCCGCTCTCCCGAACAGTCTGCGTGCCTGCGCCATCCCCACCTCGGATACGGTGCATCGTAGTCCCGCATCGTAGCGAAGAGTGACGTTTCTGACGAACCACGGTGCTCCAAATATCGTCCGCAACGCTATGTTTTGGACGGCTTCTGATTTCTTTTGAAGCGTGGAGTTCAACAAAGCTCCCCTACCGGGTAAGCTTATGTTAGAATCGGCAGGACGTATAGCCGAAAAATGAGCAATATGGGCTGGCACTGTTCAGTACTGGGTATAGCGGGGCCCTGACGGCATTTGCCCTTTGGGTCACATATTTAACATGTTCTAAGGTAAGCCGTTTATTGAGGTTATTTCCAGGTTCTTTACTGTTGTCCCAAAGGAGATTTCCTCTCCTGAGATTTCCAGCTGCCTGGCTGGAGTACGTGTCTTTTATGTGACCATCACTGACACCGATTTTTCACCGTTGACTTTGATCAAAAGATTGCCCGAATGATCTCTATTTTTTCATCTGAGTTCTAGTTCTGCCTTAACCCTTTTTATATTCAAAACTTCCAGTTTCCTAAACTGTTTCATACAATAAATAAATATTTTTTTTATAGAGTTCTATATCGAGTTCTAAATTCCATTGAACTTGTGTGTCTGGTTTTGTTTCAATAAATCAGTCTATTTTCATCTTTGGATTCATGGCGTGTGCGGTTACGTATGCAATTACAGAGCCATCCACAGTATTTCTCACGAGAAACTTTATGAGTTACCTGTTAAAAAGAGCCCAATCATTCATTAATAGTATTATTACTTTTTTTTCTAATAAGAAATCCACGTTGTTCAGTTAATTCTCGGACGTCCGGTACAATGTTAATAAATAAATTTTAAGATAATAAGAATTTATTTTGTTGTATTTTTTTTTTAAAACCTTTATTAGTTTTTATATCTTTATTAGATTTATTAGTTTTTAGTAGCTAAACATTTATAAAGAGTTACAAAGAAAATAAGCAAAACATTTTGCTTTATAAAATATTTTTGAATGAAGTAATCTCTTTCAACGATACCGTCAAATTTATTAATGGTTTTAATACAGAATATAATTTTTTTTAAACTTATAATTTACTGGTAAATTCTTGGAAGGTAATGGAAATAATTTAAATTGAAAGTTTATGGTGGCAGTATTATTATATTACATTCACTACAGATAATGACAAATAAAAATTGATAAAATTTAAATTTCCACTTGTAATCTAAAAATCAAGAATTTAAAGTATAAAACGTACAGAAACTAAGCTAGGAATATAAAATAAAATATTGTAATTTAAAACGGTAAAAAAATGCAATCATTTTTATTAGGTATAAAAACTGAACGGTTTTATAACAATGGAAGGGTTTATTTTAAAATCATTTTAAGAATTTCCAGTCGTTTTATTCGTTTTATGAGAAAGATATCGGTTAGAGAAGAGTAAACCTCCGAATAATAGCGTGTCCATTTTATTATCAAACAATGATCAAGCCTAAAACTGAATGACCTGATAATAATCGTAAAACCTACGTCCTTTGTTCATCACAAATAACATCAGAGAACGTAGTATAATATAAATTGCTACTCTCAATATAAATTGTTTTACTGCTGTAAATTTATTACTATATTTCTGTATTAATTAATAAAATATTCCAGAGCAACTTAGAATTTACTACGATTAGAAATATATCCAGGGTATATTTAAATTTTGAATGTTTTAATTCATTTTACAATATAAATACAACATTATTTAATTTTTTTTAAATTTTATTTTAAATATATTATTACTTTAAGTTACATTAAACATCCGTTGTCATCTTTTATCCGTTTAGTCTGTCTTATACGTAATGATTACTCATTGGTTACAAAGATAAACTTACTGTTATCAATTACTGTTTTTACTTCAGAAGATGAAGAAAAGAGATTCTAACATAACTATTTCTTTTCGTTACTTTATTTTATATTTTTATGAAAATATATTGATATATATTAATATTATTTTATTTATTAATTTTTTTTTTGTATTAGATTAAAATTTTTTTTAAGTACGACTACATTTTAACACATTTAACGGACGATAAAATCAGATAATGAAAATTTAATTCTAAACATCTGTTTATAGGAAAATTTTATGATTTTTTTCTATCTTAGAAAACTTTGATCGTTAAAATAATAATCTGAGATCACAAATACATTAATATGAATACATACATATTGTGGTATGTTTGTGACTCTGACCGGAATATTGAAAGGCTAACAAACTAAAAATTTCTTATAAATAAAATGTATTACTCTAAAAACATATAAAATATAATAAATAAATAATAAAAACAACAGCAACAAAAATAATAATAAATATTTAAACTACAAAATAGTAACTCCAGTAAGGACAAGATAGTTAAATTATAAAGACAGTTAAATTTATAAAAACCAGAATACTCATGTATTAAAAGAGTAATAACAAGATAAGATTAGAAAAGTCTAAAGTTCATACAATTTAATTCTCTGGATATATTACTTTTACTATATACAAGAGAACTACTTTACACTTTATGAATGAATAATATCACTTTCACTACTGTTTACCAATAACTCGCCGAACAACTTTCTGCATTCACACACTGTCCACGCTGGAACGCTGAAAATAAAGGAATCAAACTACATTAAAAAAAAAATCAATAACAATAAAACCTAGAATTAAAAAAAGCAACAGTAACATACTCTTCAGTATGTTACTGTTGTACCTCAGGTACAACCTGGTTGTTACCGCAGGCTTATAGAATTCGACCTCACCGTAACCGCGTTGATCTAGGGCTTGCAAAACTATTGATTGTTATATCATGAGTACGCCGATCACGGCCTCGTAGAACTACTGACTCTCTCCGCTGGTTCCTGGTAGTATTTATATCCCATGGCCTGTAGAACCAGTACCCGTCTCATCCCTTAACTGTTGAAGCGTAATAATTTTCATCATCCGCGCCCTTAGGTTTTCCCATAAATTCTTATTACGGTCCAGTAACTGATCTCGTCGAGCAGCAGCCTTTGGATGTGCTATTGTCTGTATTACAAACAACAGATTAATCTGCTAACCGATTAAGCGACAAGAATGTTAGTCTGAGAAAAGTTATTTCAGCTCCTTCTGGATTCTTCTTTTCATTATTATTTTCTCATTCTTTCTTCTTAATTGGAAGAAATCCGTTACCCTGGTTCTATTACAATATACTATAGTATAAGATTTTTCAGTGGTAATTTTGGCCGAATGGTTTTTATTTCTTGGATACTTCCACCAAAAACGTTTAATTATTTATTTAGCTACCCATAAAATTAGAAATAAATATTTTTACATAAAAATGTAAAAAAAAAAGATTCTTAATTTTTGTTATTGTTTTTTTCCATTAAAAAGAATTATTTTATCATAATAGATATTTATCATACAGAGATTTAAATGATTGAATTGCGTAATTTGACTGGCGTAGCCGGGAAATTTAAGCAATTATTGCGGGTTTTTTTTAATATAAATTATTTTTGTAATAATTAATTAAATTTAATAGTTGAATTTTTTTTTTTTTTTTTTTTTTTAAGCTGTCACTACGTAAGTTTGTTGAACAGCTTGTGATTGGGACACGGAAATGGAATTTTATACCGTATGAAAAATGCCGTGCTTGGCCGGCATGTTTAATCTATCATAAGAAAACCTATTGAAATGGGTACCATGATTCGACTTCCGGAAAATTTCGACATTCTTCGCGTTTCACGTCCACCAGACCCCCAAAACTCCCATCAGTTCAAAAGATATATATATATATATATATATATATATATAACTTTCTTATTGACATGATAGCTACCATAATTAAGCGCCAATTAATTTCAAATTGATACATAAAATATAACGATCCAAAATCTCGATAGAGTTTGTTAATGGGAAAAATCGGACCATGGGGTTGGAAATGGGGGAGCTTTTTTGAAAATAAAAAATATCGCTATAACTTTCTAATTAAGTAATATATCGAATTCGTTTAAAGTTCCTACTACCCCTTGGATAAGGGCCTAAAACTTATCTCAGTAAAGTTTTCTTATATCACCAACCACTGGCCCAGGGGATGGAAAAAATGGGGTTTCAAAGACAAAAAATATCGTACCTCCCTTAAAAGGCACAATATCGAATCGATTTAAAGTGGTCTTTAGTCCTCTAAACATTACCTAAAACCTTTGTAACAATTTTTTAAATGACCAACTCTTACGGCAAGGGATGACCAAAATGTTGCTGGAATTGTAAGATGGGGCTTGTCGTACGTTAAAAATGTGAAACTTTTTTCATGTGACCCGTTGTCGTACTGAGTAAATTTGAAGTTTTTCTAAACTTTAAGATGGAAATCTTTTTTATCTTCTACTTAGCACCGGTGAAATCTACCTCCGCCTTCCGGCGAGCCGAAAGGAATCCACGAAAAACTCATGAAGGTCATATTGAAAATGATTCATTCTCACTAGCATTTGTTTATACGCACACCTTATGTATGAAACTGTCGTTCATACCATTTTTTTGATGTCTCTATTTCCGGTATACGAGTGTACTGTACGCATTCCGGCGTGCTCTTAATCATTCTCTAATGTTTGACGTTCCAATTAGAAAACGTTTCATGACGTGAGTATGACGTCACTTTGTGACATATCATTGTAAAACTTAAGAATAAATAAGGTTAGGATCTTTTCCACTATAAAACTTGGTTTTCCTGTTTAGCCTCTGGGAATTACCGTTCAGGTATTACTTCAGAGGAAGAATGAGGATAATATGTATGAGTGAAAATGAAGCGTAGTCTTGTACAGTCTCAGTTCGATCATTCCTGAGGTGTGTGGTTAATTGATGAAACCTAACCAACAAAGAACACCGGAATCCACGGTGCACCGATATTCCACTATAAGACTTCATGATTTAAACTTTTTTTCTATAGAAGTCAGGTATTAAAATAAAAGCTTTACTACAAGCAGTAATTATTGTAATTAATTTTTTTTTTGTTTAACCTCCAGGACCACCGTTAGGCATTTTTCAGAGGATGAAATGAATGATTTTGTAACGTGCGTGAAAAGGCCATGCTTGACCGGGATTCGAACCCGGGACCTCCGGATGAGAGGCCGAGAAGCTACCACTCGCGCCACGGTGGCCGGTCGTATTTAATAATTAAATAATCAAAACATTATTGTTAATTAGGTGAGGTCAACAAGCGTAGGTTATGTTTGGCTAGTTTATGTTGATTCTGTATTTTTATTCTTACATTGTGCATTGTACATTATGTGTCACTATTTTTTTTTTTTTTTTTTTTTTTTTTTACTGAATTTTTACGGGCATCGACTGCTGAGGTCATTAGCCCTCGTCACATTCTTTAAAAGAAATTATTATCTCCATCAGGATCGTCATATGTAAGGGTGTAAAGGGCCCTTACATTTTATTTAAAAACACAAACTTCACAATAAACATTAAAACATGAAAGACAAGGACAATCACAAACACTTACGGGGTGTAAAGGGCCCCAATATTAAAATTTGAGATAGGTTCTCAAAAGACCATGAACTTAAAATTATAATTAATCTTATCAATACCATATCTTTCTTTCTTTCTTCTATATGTATATATAAAACTACCTAATAGAGTATCTTTTACCACAGCTTTAAATTTCCATTTTATAGACTTTTAAGAAGTCCACTGGCGTGTAAAAAAGCAACTATATTTTCTTCATTTCCAATATCCAGATCAGCACTAATATTATTTGTAAGACGGAACCTCTTTCTGAGGTCCTCATATATGGTACACTCTTCTATTAGATGCTTGATTGTCAGTGTTTTATTACAAACACCGCACATTGGTCTCACTTCGCCGGTTAACAAATATAAATTTGTTAATCGCGTGTGACCGATTCTAAGTCTGGTCACCGCTACTTGTTCACGGCGAGTCAACTTAAAGTCGCTTTTCCATTTATAAGGAGAAGTTTTAACTGAGTTTAATTTTGTATTTAAACTCCTCCATTCAGCGTTCCACTTGTTTCTTACTATGTTTGTTAGACGGTTTTTAACATCTGCCACTTTTACAGGAAATGCATCCAAATCATCGCAGACTGTTGCCTTTCTGGCAGCTTCGTCTGCGATTTCATTACCTGTAATACCAGCATGCCCTGGAGTCCATACAAATACGCATCGCTGTCCTCGTTGTTTTAGAACGTATAAAATGGACAGGATGTTTGCAATTAGGACATCCTTAATGTTCTTGTTCCGAATTGCGACGAGTGCACTTAATGAGTCGGAACATATTAGCACTCTCTCTTCGCAATAGTGTTCAGTGTAGCGAAGAGCTTGCTGAATTGCAGTGAGTTCTGCCGTGTAGACACTGGCCACATCTGGCAGTCTCCAAGAGTGGGCTTCTTCATTTACATATATCGAGCATCCAACACCATGTTCGGTTTTAGAACCGTCAGTATAAATTCTAATATGTTCTTCGTAACTACTGACGGTTGCTAAAAATTCCTGCTGGATGATCACTGCTGGTTTCTCTTTTATTTCTCCTTGAGAGAGATCCAAACTTATATTTACCGCTGGCAAGAGCCATGGCGGTATTTCTCTAGTAGAAATTGCTAGTGTCTCTGGTATAGCAATTTCATATTTTCTTCTTAATTCGTGATACCTAATTCCGGCTGGTCTGGAATAGGTAGCACGACGTTCGTATAATGCAGCCATGGGATGATTCATAAACAATTTGTTATTTATATGAGCAGGGAATGCCCATATATTTGCTGCATATCTTAACAAGAGGATCTCTCTTCTATAATGTAGTGGCATTATTCCGGCTTCAGACATCAGACTAGCCGCCGGACTTGTGCGGAAAGCACCTGTTGCGTATCTTATTCCGCTATTATGAACTACGTCTAACTTTCTTAAGTGCGACTTTCTAGCGGATGAATATACGATACATCCGTAGTCTAGTTTAGATTGAACCAATGTTTTATAAAATCTCAATAATGTCTCTTTTTCTGAGCCCCAATTTAAGTTCGATAAACATTTTATAATGTTTAGGGCTCTTTTGCATCTATCACTCAAGTCCTGTATATGTAATCCCCATGTAAGGGATTTATCCAATACTAGTCCTAAATACCTTACGCTGTCTTTATATTGTATTGGATTATCATCAATTGTCAGAGCAGGACTTTGATGAGGAATTCTCTTCCTACAAAAGTGTACACAGCACGTTTTTTCTGGTGAGAATTGGAATCCTGTATTCCTTGCAACTTCATTTAGAGCATTGATCGCTCGTTGCAGTTTGTACCTCACCATAGCAGTCTTGTTGCTGGCATATACGATTGCCAGATCATCAACATAGACGCTTTTGCTGATTTCTACTGGAATGGCTAATATCAATTTATTAATGGCAATGGTAAACAAGGTACCGCTCAACGGCGAACCTTGCGGTATGCCATTTTCCAATATTCTTTCACATGAATATTCATTTTTGACGCGTACTTGGAAGGTGCGGTCATTCATGTAGTTGCTGAGCAGTATAGGCAGATTGCCACGAATGCCCCATTCATGTAACTGGAGCATTATACCATGACGCCAGGTCATATCGAAAGCCTTCTGAAGATCAAAGAAGACTCCGACACAATGTTTCCTTGTAATAAAGCTGTTATATATAATGTCCTCTAAGCTGATCATTTGATCAGTGGTAGAATGGTATTGTCGAAAACCTGCTTGATACGGTGATATCAGGTTTTCTTTTTCCAAAACCCAGACGAGTCGATTATTAATCATTTTTTCCAATATTTTCCCCATAGCACACGTCAAAGAAATAGGACGGTAGCTATTGGGGTCTGTTAAATTTTTATTTTTCTTTGGTACTGGAACAACATGAGCTTTTTTCCACTGCTGCGGGTACGTTCCATCCCGCCATATTTTATTATAAAGTTCTAATAATCTACACTTTGCAGTGGTATTCAGCTGCCTGATCATATTATAGTGGATTTCATCCGGACCAGCAGCTGTGTTACCTGATTTTTCCAACGCTTTCGCGAATTCTTCCATTTTAAATGGTACATTATATGAGTAATTATACTCAGTTCCAAAATTTAGTAGACCTTCGTATTCTTCTTTTTTGGTTCGAAAACCTTCCTCGTAGTTGGCCGTTTTGCTGGCCTTTTCGAAATGATTGGATAACAGCTCTGCAATTTCATATGGAGTATCTTTTATTTCATCTTCATCTTGAAGGCTAGTTATGGGAGCAAAATCATTACGCCCACAAATCGCCTTCACTTTCCTCCAAACATCTGATGCAGTAGTAGTTTTGTCGATGGATGACACGTATTGCTGCCAGGATCGTTTTTTCGAATCTATCATAAGACGTTTTGCATACGCCCTGTATTTCTTAAAGGCAACAAGATTTTCTATACTAGGACGCTTCTTAAAGGCATTATACGCCCTTTTCTTTCTTTTTATAGCTTCACTTATTTCATCGTTCCACCATGGAACGGGTTTCTTTGTAAGTTTCCCAGATGTTTTGGGAATATATCTCGATGCCGACTCAATTATTGCATTTGTTATGGCGTCGACATCGTCTCCGATAACTCCAGTTGTTTCCGGGAGCATCGTTCTAGCTGTGAAGCTCGTCCAGTCTGCCTTTTCAAATAACCATCTTTTAGGGATGGGATATATTGTTCTTGTAACATCAGTTACAATTTGCACCGGGAAATGATCGCTTCCATGCAGATCGTCTATAACATGGAAGCTGTACCTCGGTGCTATCGATCCGCTTATAAGTGCAAGATCTATACAGGACGTCGATCCATCTCTGGCATTGAAAAAGGTTCCTGATCCGTCGTTTAAAATAATAAGTTCTGAATTCATCAGGAACCCTTCCAGTTCTCTTCCACGGGGATCTACTCGATCCGATCCCCAGAGAGAATTATGAGCGTTAAAGTCACCCACCAGTAAAACAGGTGGGGGAAGCTCGGAAATTAGTCTTTCTATGTCATCCTTATTCCAATCGTAATTCGGTAAGTATATGCTGCATACAGTGATCTTAAGCGGTCGCTTCATTCTAACGGCGACCGCTTGTAGGTTGGTGTTTAGAACAACCGCTTCGGTGGTAGCTCTAGTCGATGTTAATATAGCTACTCCACCTCTAACTCTTACATTTGGCGGTTGATCTCGCCGAAATATATCGAATCCTTTTAATTTAAAATTCTCATTTCGGCGGAAATGCGTTTCTTGCAGACATATACAAATCTACGTCATGTACCAAGCGTTGGAGCTCATGGATGTTTGAAAAACATCCATTGATGTTCCATTGTACAATCGACTCGTTAATTTTTAATTAAATTATTGCCAGGGTTTTCCTTTCGGCCATCCCTTTTTCCTTTTCTTCTCCATCCTACGAACAGCATCGTGTTCGCGGAGAAGGTCGTCGCCTGTAAGGCTTCCGGTCTCCGTATCGGAGACCACCGAAGCCGCCGACGACGACGGGCATGGATCGGCGCCGGTTTCAGGCGCCGATTGAGAGGCGGCAACCTGGCCGCTCGCCAACACGGGGGTCGCACCGGTCACCGCCTGTGGGAGGCGGGACATTCGCCCCCCCTGTGTGATTTTTTGTGGCCTCTGAGGCTTAGAGGCCACTTCAGTTGCAGGAGGCTTGGGAGCCTCCATAACAGTCTCTGTCGGTATTATTGTTTTCTTGACATCAAGAATCTCGCTGAGACGGACTTGACATTCTGGTTTGGTGTCCGTTTTCTTTTCTGGAGGAGCAACTTTTACTTTTATCGACTTATCTTCAGCAGGCTGTACCACTATCTTTGGCTTAACAAATTCTTTATTGCCAAAAGGTTTCATCTTGTTTTCGATGATCCTCTCAATCATGTTAGCCAAAGTAGGCGCAAGTTTATTTATAATTTGAGCCTCATCTACAGCAATCGGAGCAGGAGCAGGAACAGTAGCCGCAGCCTGAGCATAAGATGTTGTTGCTCTAGGCTTACGGGCGTTAACTATCTTCTTTGCATCGAAGTAGCTGACTTTTTGCAGGGTTTTTACTTCCTGCACAGCTACTTCATCTTTGTAGACAGGACAATTCCTTGATCTACAAGAATGCGCTCCTTTGCAGTTAATACATGTAGGAGGCTCTTTACACGGCTCTCCCTCATGCACCTCTTCACCGCACACGCATATTTGCGGTCTTTCGCATCTAAGAGCGGTGTGGCCAAAGCGTTGGCACTTGAAGCACCTCATTGGCTGTGGGACAAATGCCCGCACATCCAAACTGTGAATCCCCGCTCTTATCTTTTCTGGCAAAGTAGGCCGGTTGAAAGTGAGGACATGAGAAGCTGAGGGTAAGACCTCACCGTTCCTTCTCATGTTCAATCGACGGCACTCTATTACTCCTTGTGCTGCCAGTTCCTCTACAATCTCTTGCTCCGAACAATTTAAAAGATCCCGACAAACCACAACACCCCTTGAGGTGTTGAGCGTGCCGTGGGGGTCAACACGTACTGCTAGCTCTCCAATTTTCTTCAGCCCTAGAATCTTCTGAGACTGTATATCATTAACAGTCTCTACATGAAGTCCCGTAAAAGTTTTTCTTATTTCTTTAACAGGGCCTCCAGCACATTTGTTTATTTCTCGAGCGATGAGAAAAGGACTCACCCTCGAGAAATTTCCATCCTCCTTTGTAATGACCAAATATTTAGGTTTCGGTGTATTACTGTTCTTGATAAAAGCTTTTTGTAAGCTTTTTCTAGCCTCAATCTCTATCCTTTTATTTTCTGCACTTTTTCTCCATTTTGCCTCAGGCGAAACGGCTGGTTCTAAACGAGGGTGTTTACCTGCACCCTCTGCCACGTTGGTTTGTTCAGGAAAATTCATGAACAAATAATCCCTTCTGTAGTAAGGCTAGCCGCCGGGGTACACCCCCACTCCAGGGCTACCAACCCTGGAGGTCCGTTCCGGTACTCCGGTGGAACCGGCATATGTCCTGGCAGAGAGCGGATGCGCAGTCTCTGCACTGACTCCAGGCCCCTACACACCGAAGCTTTTAGCGCTCCCATGCTCCGAACATGGGCACCTTAACTACATGCTTGCCATCGCGGGGGGCATGTGGACGACGAAAGGTCTCCGTTACACCTGCAAATAACTTTGACCGTGGCCGCCACATCGCCAGCTCTAACGGCGGTATTAATCCATTTCCGTAATCGTTAATAATGTCGTATCTGCAGGTGGCCGTAAAGTCCAGTCCTGTAATTCGGCCTATAGATGTAAATCGACCGAAAAAAGTATATCCGAGAAACAACACTCGGAACCCCGTTAGCCAGCTATATGTAATGTACTTGAGTACAGCTGTTGCCGCCCTGGACGTGGAACGTAGATGTTGTGTTCCGGACGTGGGGAATATCTACCTCAGGGCTGTGTCACTATTACTATCTACTTTGATGTATTTTATATTGATATTAAATGCGCTGCATGCTTACTGAGGAAGTAATTGTTTTTGCTTTATTAATATGACTTTCTATTAATAATTCTAACGTGCCTATTATTGTATTTTGTACTAGCTGCATTTGTATTTTTACATTGTGCATTGTATATAATGTACATATCACTATTAGTATGTATTTCGATGTATTGTAATACGATGTATTAATTGTAGTTTCCATAGTGAGGAAGTATTTGTCTTTTGCGTTATCAGTATGATTATGTATTAATTCCAAATTGTACAATATACAATATTGTATATTGTATTTGCGGTTTTATTGTATACGTAATGTGTACATTTATTGCAGTATGAATGTGGTGCTGGACTGTGTGTGTGGGCAACTCCTCCCTTCCTGATGAAATGCAACGTTAGCTGTTCTAGGAAGGTGCTCAGTCAGGGGTGAAGTTTTAGTCGGTAGTGCGCAGGTATACATACGCACGTAATAACACCTTGCGGAAACCGTTAGCAACCCCAACACTACCCCTCGGCGTCTGTAAAATGGATAATTCCGTGTACTGACAAGTCATATATCAATCATTTTTTTCTGGATGAGAAACGCTTCGCCGTTATCATCGCCTGCATAACTTAAACAAACGTAATCTACGCTTGCTTTGCTTGTTAACCACGTCTAATTTAACTTACAATATACAAATTACGTACAACTTATTAATAATTAAAGTAATATTTAAATTAAATACTTAACTCGTTAATTTCATTATTGGAAAGCCGTGCAGTCCTATAGTGAAAAAGGTCCTAAGGATAATTTAATAGCAGTTCACTATTAAATTAATTTGATCTGTATAATAACACAACGTAAATAATAATGCAACGAAACACGAGTAACTTAATGAACCTGCGAGTTTCATACAACATAATTTAATAATATTATTAATAAAAAATACAGAAGCTTATTAAAAATTCACTCAATATCTTTCTTGTAAGATCGGTACGGGATGATTGAATTCTTGTTAATGGCTGATTTATCTTCATATATTTCCTATCGTACGTCATCTTTGATCATCAATGATTAATAATACTAGTGAACAAAACCAGCTTACACAGAGAGTAATTCATGTGAAATAAATAACATAAATTAGAAAACCGGAATGTATTTGCAGTAATAATTGTTAGTCTGTGCGTCTGTGTATTTGTTTCTTTTTTTAACAAAAAAGTACGTATATTTCAGATAAAAAGAAACCGTAATTTATAAAAGCTACCTGGTAATTGTATTTGAACCAACAATTGTATTTTTATATACATATATATATATATATATATATATATATATATATATATATAAAACGGAATGATTTTGATTACAGAGGTAATATTTTTATATGTTGCCGTTGTAGTTACAATAGTAGGGTATTTTGGTGAAGGCGATTGTGAGAATGCTGCGTGTATTAGACGGTGATTACAGTAGTAACGTAAGTCGTAGACTTGTGAGGGTGAGATGGAATAGGCTATATTTAATGACTGCGTGTTGTGTGCGTTACGCATGCGATGTGCACACGTCCGGTCCATGAAAAATGCATCGGATGTTGACGGGCGTTATTCGCTATTGATGAATGTCTCTATGCTGCGGCACGCAACTTTATATCACAAAATACAAACACACAAATATAATATATATATGTATACACACACAGACATCATAAAAATAAAAAGCGAGGGTGATATGGAAAAAGTAAAAGACAACCGAAAAATGACACGCAATATCATATCCGAGTTAGGGTAACTGCATTAAAAACAGTACATCTTAATTGAGTCATTACTACATTTAAAAGGAATAGTAATACAAATTAGAAAAGGAAACAAATTACTTCATACGGTTAAATGACTTAATTCACTTATTCAAATTAAAAAATCCCTCTTGTGTTTATTTCAGGTAGTACTACATCCATTATAATAAATTTAAGGTTACCAAACATGAAGTACAAGTCGGTTTTATAAAAATAATACTGTCAATCCCAGTAATAACAAAAATCAAATTGCTAGTTTAATAGAATAAATAACAAGTGAAATAGCGTCTCGTATTCTTCACTAAGGTGAATATACGGTTGCATATCCAACACGCCAAGAGCTGCGAAATGCATTTGATATATACCGAGAGCGCTACTTACCTAATAATAATTCAAAGCTGGGACGGTCTTATTTTACTGAATTTTTTATGAAAATGTAAAATATTCTCTATATGCTCAAATAATTTATAAAATTACTTCCTGCAGCCCTATATTATAATTTGGAAGTAATGTTATTATTTAATACATTTTCTTTGGTTAATAACTTACTGCTTCTTTTTAAATAAAATTATTTAAGACATTCTAATATTTTCGGTTAGTTATTCACCGTCATCATATGCATTTATTTGTACGAATAAGAAAAATTCTGTTTCAGTCGTAGGAGTTTCCCGGAACGCGGCTTTAATCACTTAACTAATGCAATTAACTAACATATTTTGAAGAAAGCATTTTTGTATTTTGTATTAAAATAAATTCAATATAATCAAAGTTTTTAACAGTACCTACTAGAATAATGATATGACCATACTGGAAATTATTCTTAATGTGCTTCTTGTTTTTTAATATTTTTCAGTGTTAAGTGTTTTATATTTCTCTGATGATGTAATTTGCTTAAAAATGTCAGACGATCTATTTTATAATTTTAAAAGTACGTAATATTAAGAAAGGAAAATTTACACATATGTATTATTTATAATTAATATTCTATATATTTAATTACTGACTTTATTGATTAAAAATTGCTTACCCACTTAGATAATATTTTTTAAACAAGATTTTAATAAATAATAAAAGCAGTTATAAAAATTAAAACAGAAAACTGCCAAAAAATTTTTAAAACTCTGATGTAGACACCAAATGATTTCCTTGTACACCTATTAAATTACATTACACATTTTTAAAAGTACATACAATTTTATTTCATTAATAACTTCTGATATTTTTTATTGATATTATTTACCGTAAAACGTTTTTTACAATCAGAGGTTAATAATTTTTAATAAGTCAATAAATATATTTAAATTGAAAAAAAAAAAAAGATAAAAAAAGGAGATGAAATCTGATTCGAAGCGATGTGCTTTCATCTTGTAAGATCCAAATATTTCATTAATTAAAATTTTATTTGAATATAACTCTGGAACCAATGAAAATATGTACCACTTATGATATATCATTGAAAAACTCTCATTGAGATCTTATTACTGCATTCAAGAAAACGTCCAAAATTAAAATATTTTTGAATTTTGGGCTTTTTTGGTTCAGCCGATTGCAATCAAAAGGAGAGGTGCACAACTAGATGTTGCAACAGTCCTAAATCCAACATTTCACCATCCTAAGACTAATCGGTTTTGAGTTATGGGAGATACATCGTCGGTACGTACGTTCCGACGTCACACTAAACCAGTCAAAATGGATTCAGGGATGTTAACAAAAGATATTTTGGTTGAAATCAGAAAACCGACATTTTTCGTTAACACATTACTTGTTTTACTTCGTACAAGGAAGTAAAAATCAATTTTTAGAAGTCTTTATTTCTTTTCAATGGCTGCATTTACAGTAATTTTCTCAAATACTGTTACTAAATCTTCCGAATTTATTAGTCATTTATCAAAACTATTGTACTATAATACTAAAAAAACGTTTTTCTACGTATCCAAAGTCTTTGAATTTTGGGCTTTTTTGGACATTTTTTGTCCAGTCGATCGCAATCAAAAGGGCACAACTACATGTTACAACAATCCTAAATCCAAAATTTAAACATCTTACGGCTAATCGTTTTTGAGTTATGCGAGATACATACGTACGAACAGACGTTACGCCGAAACTAGTCAAAATAGATTCAGGGATGGTCAAAATGGATATTTCGTTGAAATCTGAAAACAGAAATTTTTCGCGATCGCAGTACTTTTTTTACTTCATACAAAGAAGTAAAAAAGAAAACAAGGTATGGAAATAAAGGACTACTACGTTATGCAGAATTTAATTAAATAAAATAATGGGTGATCAAATCAACTTTCAGACAGTTTTAATTTGTTGAAATATATTTCTAATGCTGTAGAAATAACAATTATTTAAGCCTGTCTAATAATTAAGTTCTCACCACATGTTACATCGATAAAAAAATTTGTCCTTCGACGAAAATTTTTAAATTCAGTCGGAGGGCTCTGAATAGTAATTGTCCTATATTAGAGAACTCTGAATAGTAATTATTGTATATTAAAGAGCTCCCAGACTGCATTTAAATATTTTCGTGTAACGACAAAATTTTTTTGTCAATGTAATACCTAGTGAGAACTTTTAATCATTAAATTTCTGCTATTTCTATAACATGAAAAATATATTGAAACAAATTAACACTATATGAAAGTTGATTGGTCACCAGTTATTTTATTTAATTAAATACTACATATTGATGTTAATTTTTTATTTCCATACTTTGTTATCATTTTCTTAGTTCAAACTGTTGTTGGTTTTTTAGTTCAGCTTATTTATTTATTTTTGGGCAGTAATGTTTTTTAATTTTTTTTGTTATTTAATATTTTTTATTTATCATCAAGAAAAATTCACGACTTAAAATAAAAAACAAAATTAAATTTAAAACGTATGGATGTAACGGAATTAACGTACTGAGCCAATTGAGGAAACTGTAAACCAGTTATTTATTTAATTGACGTATATAATTAATTAAACTTACACACTTCTCAAGCGATTGAGTTCCTCGAGAGAATTTTTATCGTGCGGATCATGCAGTAATTTTCTAAGATACAAACAGCTAATGGCTAAATTCTAAAATTGACTCACGCAACTCAGGGCTACGTAGGCCTGGCCCTTGGCAAAGATGCGGGTGCTCAGATCTATGACAGCTCTGTCTAGGGTAGTCCCTTGTAGTTTATGCACCTTCACAGTCCAGCACAATATTAGTGGCAGCATACGTTGTTTCACTTTATCCTGTTCCCTTAAAGCATCAAATTCAGCAGTAGTTGGGCTTGATCCTCAATCCAATGACGACAGCATTACCTCTAATTGTACTTTTATCAAACTCTACATAGAGATTTGCTGGAGCTCGCCGGGCTCAATCTGCTCGCCGCAGGCCACTCGATTTTTCCGAGTATATTAGTTAATTTTTGTTCTGATTTAGTTCTTTCCTGATTTTGTATTATACTAGCAAATACCCCTTTGAATTTTGAAATTTGAAGATCGATTGCGAAGATATAACATTTCCGAATAATCGTGATCTATTAGATCCAGAGTGTATCTGAATCACGCAAAAGTTAGCCTTCAACTTACTGACAAAATACTCCGTTTGAATTTTGAAAATCGGATGATTGTTTGCCGAGATGTTATAATAGAGCACCCCATTGCACCTACCAAAACAGCACCCTACGGACAATCCGCTTGTTACCAGTTAATGGTGATGATTGGTCTAGCCTCGCACGAGGTTCTCGCTTCATCTCATCACTCTAGCCTCACATGCAGTCCCCATGAGAAGCCCATTATTAATAAACAGAATTTTTTTAAATTTATTTAATATTATTTTATCCTACTTAATGTAAATTTAATTCTATTACTTTTGTAACATTATTCATTCGATTGATTTGAATCATACACTGATAGAGGCTCACAGTTCGCAATTTATTATAGTTTGTGCTTCAACAGGCAATCTCCACTACTACATATATATATATATATATATATATATATATATATATATATATATATATATATAGAGAGAGAGAGAGAGAGAGAGAGAGCCTACAACACTCGTAAGAATTCCAACGCGGGGTCATACATATAAATCGGTTCGGCCATTGAACTGCTATGGTGAAATAAACATACATACACTCTAAATACATTACACTCTTTTTTGGGCAGTCGTGTAACTAGAAAATAGAAATTTTTCATAGCCAAATATTATAAAAATAATTCCTTAAGAAAGAAATTTAATTTTATTAAGATGATAATTTAGAAAATATTAAGCAAGATTAAGTAAAAAAATACCATCAAAGAAATTCCTTGAATGGTACCGTACAAAAGTCAGTTAGAGCATTATCGTCTTTATTCGTAAGGTAAAATAAATTTAAAGGTTCGTTAATTGTTTTAAATAAAATCAAGATTTTCTTTTTGAAAAAAAATTAATGTACAATATAGGAGTTTTATATATTCCATATCCATGATAATAAATAAATAAATTAAAAGTTTGACAAAACGTTTACGTCATACATTGGAATAAGAGAAAAAAAACTTAATATTTTGACGATACAACCACTTAAATATATTTTAAAAAACATCTACATACGAAGCGCTGACATAACGATTTAACTATTACCTATCGAAATGAAAATGGATAATTTAACCCTCTTGTTACAAATGTCATTCAGTATAGAGGTGAAAGATGTCTTTATTAGTGAATGGTAAGATAATTCGTGTTAAGGGTTACCCTTAACATAATTGATTAGAGGAAATAATTTAGGTCGAGGCGGTTAAATTGTCGTGAGAATACATTTATAAGTTCAGGAAATGGAAGTCGTCAGCAAATCCGAACGATCTTCAAGTAATATCGGTTGAGTCGAGATACTGTACCGCGGAAACGCGAGTCTTCACGGCTTGCGTACAATTTACAAGACAATGCCTTGTTCACCTTCATTAACAGAATGCAACATCGGCTTTTCTCCATTGTCCTCGGATTGCATCCTCTAAACATTATCTGTCTGATTGGATATTTTATCTACCTTCATATTATCCGATTCTACAATGCAAAGCTTTTTCACAGTAGTTTGTAATCTGTATCCTACTTTTGTTATTGTTTACAAAATGTACTGTGTTAAACAATTTTAAAAACAGTCCGTTTTGAATTTTATTTATCGCGGTTTTCTTTGCCTGGTATTAAATAAAAAATCATTGTTAAAATAATTGATGTATGTAATTCAGTATGTAATCTGTTGATTATATTTACTTTTTAGTACGGATAATGTTTAAAAAAGCTATGAGTATATTTGGTTTATAAAAGGTTTTTTTTTTAATTTTTTTTTAACCTCTGTCAACCACCGTCAGGTATTGCTTGAGAGGATGAGATGAATGAAAATTTTTGTAGCGTGTGAAAATGCCATACCTGACCGGGATTCGAACCCGGGGCCTCCGGATGAAAGGCCGTGACGCTACCACTCGCGCCACGGAGGCCGGCTATAATAGACTATTTATAAAGTTAAAACCAAATATTATTAACCTCTAAATCCTACTTAAATTGTAACATGTACTCATGAACCTCTCTATACAAAAAGTAAAATGGCAAATTTTGAAAAATCCTTGGAAAAAATAATGAAATATCATTGAAAAATATATTTTTTATAAACTGACAAAAAGAGTAAACCGCGAGGATTAAGAAAAATAATGTTTGATTATCTATGAATTCATATGATATTAATATTAAAAATTGTTGAAAAAAAATTTTTTTTTAAGCACAATTAAAAGTATCTTATCATCGTAAATGGTTTGATTTTTATTTCCCAGATCAGTACTACCATAATAATGATAAAAGGTTATTAACATACTTATCTGAGTAAAAAAATTTCCAAAATTGGTAACTCATATTTTGAATAAACAGACAAGAAAACCGATAAAAATTTACGGTTTTTCTTGAAATTTATCACATAATCATCCTACTCAATAAATACTTTTAAATACAGAATACTGTGTAAGAATTAATTTTCAAAATATTAATTGATTCTTATCATATTCACCAAATATCTAGATATATATTTTAGTTTTTTCATTCGGAACCCATAAAAGGCTGCACTTATTTATGTAATATAAGTATTAGTAGTTTATACAGAGTTTCACGAGGTTCTACCGGAACTTTCATAACCTACTGTACTCGTGAAAATAATGGAAAAAGTACATATAAAAAATATCCAAAAATGCTTCGTTTGCGAGTTACGGCTAGTGAAAGATTTCATTCGGATTTCAGTTACTCAATTAAATTAGGTCGTACTGAAATTTTTAGGACGTTAATTAAGGAGCAAAATTAATTATTTCTTATGGTTTTTGAACTGAAAAATTGAGTAAAATAGTCCCAGAACCGTATTTGCAGTAATTTTTGATAAATCTGGGGGTGAAAACCAATAAATTTGGGTAAAAGCCTTGTTTTTTATGCTTGACGTTCATTAACTTTGTTAAATAGGTAATAAAAACAAAAAACTTATGAAAAAACTTCTAGAAAATTTAATTGTGAACAAACTTATGTAAGATAAGCTGAATAAAACAAAGAAAAGTTAGAAAAATTCCAATTTTATTTAGAAATAAATCTAGAACTATAAAATATTATTGGTTCGGTCAAACCTAGATTTTTTCTGGCAACTTTTTGGTTGCTACCTTGAAAAATATGTCACCAGATTAAATACTATAATTAAAATATATTAATTTATACTGCACTTGACTTTTCACCACAAAACAGCTGATTTCCTTTTTTTTTATTTTTTGTTCTTTTTTTAGCCACCGTTAGGTATTGCTTCAGAAAATGAAATGAATTGGCAGTTTTGCCATTATATAATAAACAGCTGATCATTTTATATAAATAAACGTATCTAATATTGCTATACAGATCAATCATTGCATCTCCCTTATTTGTATTTATTTAAAATAAAGATTTTTAATAAAAAAAATTATCTTAGCTCAATACCTCTACACCTTTAGAAGGCAAAGGTGGTACATAAATGCGATCTTTAATGAAAACCCACTAGAAAAAATCTAGCGGAGTTTAATCTGGGGAGCGAGGGCGACGTACAATTGGATTTTCATGACCAGTTCACCGACCTGGAAATCGAAAATCAAGAAAATCTCGGACTTCTAGGCGGTAGTGAGATGGTGCTCGTCTTGCGTCTTGCTGATAGTAATGGCGTTCATTTGGTCATCATCGTCTGAGGAATTAGAAAATTTTGAAGCATGTTCAGTTAAACGATACCGTTTTACGGTTGCCTACTGGAAGAAAAGGGGCCGTTCTGTCTAAAATAACAACCTGTCTCAACGAAGGTTTGGTGCTAAGAGTAAATTGTATGCCTACTAGCAGGTTCTTCCTACCGTCCTCTACGAAAGACGATGAACTGCAGTTGCTACTGCAAAACGTTAAACAATAACACACAGAGAAACACGTTCTGCTCCAGTAAATGTGTCCATTTTTAACACCACTGGGGATAGTACTGGTGGCCGAATTATGTACTAATGAACTACGTGAATCAAAAGTTGCTATGCCATTTACTATTTCTGTTATCATGGTGACAGAAATATAGTGAAGTAAAAGAATTGATATTTGTTTCTTTAATGAATATCATTAATACACAACTTCATCCACAAGGGGGCTTGGACCTCGATCAATGGCTTAAAACCTTCCTTGAGATGACACGAATGTATCCTGAAAATTTGAAAGCAATTAGTCAGTTGGTTCCCGTGTGATGCTCTAGCAAAAAAACAGACAGATCCATAAACTTTCGCAAAAAGAAATTTCATTTTAATTGAGTTTAAAATTCTAAATCTGTGGCGATCTCAGTGGTGGAGTGGTAGCGTCTTGGCCTTCATCCGGAGGTTTGTGGGTTCGAATCCAGGTTTCACGGTATGCCCTCCAACTTTCTATTCTCATTTTTTTTGACGTAATCTCAAAAAAAATTTTTTTTTTAAATTTCAAATATTTATTTTTGTTATTCCTGAACGTAAACCACAAAAAAACAAATACTACTACGATTTTGAACTACGAATATTATTAATTTTTTAAAATTGCTACTTTTTAAGATTCTTGTAATCCGATTTTTTAAATATTAGATTTCTAGCATATAATATAAAATGCTAATTTTCTTCTCTTTATATTTATTTGAATAGATACCTTTTACCTTTGTTATGTTAGAAGCCTTTGGTATTGATCAAACAGATTACGTTTACAATACAAGAGGAAGAGCACTTTGAGAAACCCATCACATATATTAAAATTGTACGAAAAAGGTTCATATTTTAAACAAATAAAACCTTTTACTAAACTTAAAATGTATTACAAGATTAATATACTAGAATTTATAGATTTTTAATAGAATTTTTAATTAATAATTTAGGTTTTTTAAATTTAAATCTATTCAACGACTTTTTTACAGACGACGGTCTGGTTTAATTTATTTCTAACTTAAATTCTTTTTGTTACAGAAAAATCATTTCGCGAGCAATCCATTTGTAAATTTTTTCAACAACTATGATATAGTTTGTTTTCTATCAAATACAATACACCATTAAGTATGTATTATAACAGGACGAAATTAATTCCTTAAATAATGGTGACTGTCTATTATAACTAAATGAAAAATGATGGGTTAAATAAATTTGTACGATTAAATGTAATATTTTTAAACATCTTTATTAAAGAATATCTTAACTGTTTTCTGATAAGTATATTGATTTGTTTTTAAATTTTGTATATATTTTTCATTTATTAATTTTTTTCTTCACAACTAGTATATTAGAAATCGTCTCCTTAAGTGGAACCACAGTAAATCATTTGAAAATAACCACCTGTTAGGGGGTTCTTTAGGAACTTCTATAATAAGTAAATCTATAACAAAGTTATCAATAAGTAATAATCTTAAAATTCATTAGTAAAAGAATATATCTGCCAACAGTTTATAGATTATAAAAACAAACAATTAACAAATAAAAACCATTAAACCAATAAAAAAACCGAATAATCAAGAGACGTTAAACAGAAAACAATACAACGTGTAGCTATCGACAAAAAAGTAAAGAAATAAAAATAACACCACTAGATTTGGCGATAGTAATTGCAAACTGTCGTCCCTAAGTCAAGCACACAGAGAGGTTTCAACCTTCGGACGTTCCCACTGTTATCAAGCAGATTGATCGCTAAGTGGTTGACATAATTTTCTAATCGTTGTTGGTATTTAATACTGTGCTGTCTCAAAACATCACGAACCGTCGGAAGTTCCATATATTCGTAAATCTCATCATACCGTGTGAACCATGACGCCTCTGTAATTGTTCTCGTTATCTTGTTTTGGATTGTAAGATATCTACGTTACTATTACTTTCTGTCCCCCATTTCTCAACACCATAAGTCCAGATTTATCGTAGGATGGCTTTGTAAATCAAAATTTTATTGGACAATATGAGGTGTGAATTTCTCCATCGCAGGGGATGCAGTTCCCTATACTTCGCGTTCAGTTGTTTTCTTTTCATCCTCACGTGAGACTTCCAGGTCAAACGCCGGTCTAGGTGTAGTCCTAGATACCCCACCTCTCTGTTTGTGGGATCAAGTTATCATCTATGTTCACATTAGGACAGTCACCCCCATTTATTAATTTAATTGATTTTCTTTTGGTTTGAATTTTAAAATCTTTTTTCACATTTTCTCAGCAAAATAGTAAGAAAAACATAAAGAATCTTAAACATTTCGACTGAAGTATTTTAAGGTTAATTAAATAAACCAGAAAAGTTATCCACTTCTTTTTTCGAACAGCTGATATTTTCTACTTATATTTCCACCTTGAACGTCAGAGAATTTAATTTTATTCCGTAAAATCGTTTTTCTGCTAATGTAATTTGTTTCTTTAATTATTGAATCACCTTCGTATTTTGAGTAAGTAAATTATAAATGACTATGAAGGTAAAACTGCTGCTGTAAAGATTGCAAAATAGGTCAACGGTATAATGACGTTGGATATTTAATCGTATATTATTTACTGTATAATGTTATATCCATTTTAATTATATTGGTTTTTTATCTTTAAGTTATTATATTCATTTTCTTATAGTTACAAAATAATTTTCATAAGTTAATATTTATTACAATCGCCACATTCCAATTCAGAGTGTACATGACTATGAGAGGGGTTTGAACTTGCAGCTCTATCATTAAAATTTTATGTAAATTGCCAAATAAACCTGATACAAAATATATCATTATTAAATTAATGTAAATATTATATTGTAATATTCTATTACAATATTATTTCTATTATTCTATTATTTATTATCTTATTTCTATTATATTCTATCATTAAAATTTTACGTAAATGGCTAAATAAATTTAATACAAAACATCATCATTAAATTAATGTTACATTAATAGAATTAATGTAATTAATGTTACAATGTTTAATTATTAGTTACATTAATTTAATGATAATAACCAAATTTAGATTTTAAGAAATCCGTAAATAGAAACAAAAAGAAAACCTTATTTTAAGTCAATATTTAAAAAGCAGGTTACATTTACGTTTGGAATTCCCATTTGATACAATGTTAATCTTTTGACATTTTTTAATTGTTAACTGGTTTAGGAATTATTGTTCTAAGACAAAAGAATATTTGGCTTCGACGGCACGTGGCACTTAATAATCTTTAGTAGCACTGAAAAGGGCCGTTTTTTGTCGATTGGCTTCGACGGCACGTTGTAATGTATAACCTTGTGGTAGCCCTGAAAAGAGCCGTTTTTGTCTTTAGCTCTGAGGAGAGCTGTTGGTTCCGGAAACTGGTCTCCGATGACGTCGACTTGGCTGCAGTTGGGGAATTTCAGATCGTCCATTGAAATCAGACCGGGCTTCCCCTCAGCGCCACTACAGCGTAGCAGTGGTGGCCCCCAGAGCCCCGCAGTATCGGGTCGGCATTGGTCGTCTTTCGCCGGCGCGGCCAAGGTGGTTCTCCACGAGCGATCCCACGCAGGACCGGCTCCTGCTGCGTCCGCCGGTCATGGCGAGCTGGAGCGGGAAGGTAGCGTCGATGTCCAGAGGCTTCCTCGGCGGGCGGGGCAGGTCTGCTGCTCCCGCGGCCAGGGAACTTTTCTGTCTTCTTCTTGTTGGTATTTTCCATATGATGGTCGACGATGAATTAAAAATTCGCTCTCATACACGCTCTTTTATTGGAGCCTGAGATTGGCGGCGCCGC